>NC_053134.1:5089135-5111635 GCF_010015445.1 Perca fluviatilis
ACACACACACACACACACACACACACACACACACACACACACACACACACACACACACACACACACACACACACACACACACAGCATGGTCAATTAATGTCATATTTCAGCCAACTGGATCAAGGTGGAAGGCAGTGGGGAGAGAAAAAGTGAGAGAAGGAGAGGGAGACCCAAGTGGGCTGCACACTCTTCGCCTCGGGGTAGATAATATAATGAATGTGTATCACTTGTTAGAAAGTGTGTGTTTGTGTGTGTGTGTGTGTGTGTGTGTGTGTGTGTGTGTGTGTGTGTGTGTGTGTGTGTGTGTTCTCTGCACTTGACACCAATCTAGCAGCAGAAGAAGCAGCAGTAAAATAAATTGGAAAAAAAAAAAGAGAGACGTGGGGCGGGTCAGATGGAGAAAAGACTTAAAGCTGAACACACAGATACAGACATCAATATTTAAAATTCCTTGAAAGCACAAATCCATCCATGATTCATAGTCAAGACTACATAAAAGAGACAAAAAATGCAGATCCAGACTGGCAGAGCATCCTGTGGTCAGAATACACCGTACAAACAGAGGCTCACCATTTCTGTGGTGAACTGAATCATTGACGTGTGTTTGTGTGTGTGTGTGTGTGTGTGTGTGTGTGTGTTGTGTGTGTGTGTGTGTGTGTGTGTGTGTGTGTGTGTGTGTGTGTGTGTGTGTGTGTGATGTGAACTCTGTAATGAATGCTGAGGCGTAGCTTGGTTTAGCCTCTTAACTCTCGCAGCATAATGTTTGCACTCTAATGTTTTGTAACTGAGTCTTCACGCCAGGCTCTGTTGGCTTTACTGAATGAAAGAGCATCACAACTCTTGGGGTGATCAGCTGTAGTCATCTCACCTCTTCTCTGAGGCAAGTCTCCAGCTTACCGCTTTATTCACACCTACCTGGGAGGAAGCAACCGCCCGCCAGCCTGCAGCTTCCACCTGACTACTACAAGAATGTCAGGCCTTTACAGGACAGCCGTTTATTTTCGGTATTTTGGAAGTTGAAGTCAGTCTTAGAGTCTACGTTTTTATTAGCAAGTCTCAAGTCCTTCAGGGCAAGTTCAAGTCCTTAAGGACAAGTTCAAGTCCTTAAGAACAAGTTCAAGTCAAGTCTCAAGTCCTGAAGGACAAGTTCAAGCCAAGTCTCAAGTCCTTAAGGGCAAAATTAAGTAAAGTCTTAAGTCCTTAAGAACAAGTTCAAGTCAAGTCTCAAGTCCTGAAGGACAAGTTCAAGTCTCAAGTCCTTAAGTACAAGTACTGGTTGTTCAACTTTCCCTGACTCCAGCAGAGTGTGAGGTCGATCTGAGTGGATGAAGAGCCTCAGTTTGTCACTACTGCAGCAAGCAAGCGAGACACAAATCCCCTTATAGCTCCCTGATGAAGAGATGATGGAATAGCTGAATAAAATCTACCTCCTCGCCGTTTTAAGCAGCCTCGGCCCAGGTGGCAGGTCGTCCTCGGAGCCCCTCGCTTGAATCGATGACGCCTAGTTGATGTCACTCAGCGTTTGGAGGCTGGTTTCTGCAGACATCTGGGTGACCGGCAGGTATCGATTCTGAGGAAAGCCACAGCAGCTTAAAAACTTGGTTTGGTCTTTAGTCTACTTTTTTTATTTCTTTCTTTTTTGTATTTTTCTTCCAGTCTGTGTTATGAGCTAAAGACATAAGGGACCCGAAAAGAGACTGCTGCAAAGCGTGTTTGTGCGTGTGTGTGTGTGTGTGTGTGTGTGTGTGTGTGTGTGTGTGTGTGTGTGTGTGTGTGTGTGTGTGAGCTAACATTTCAAGTGTAAAACAGATTGCTTCTCTCCTCTTTGATTGTATCCGTCCATCCTGTCGTTTATGTCCTCATTCATCTCCACAGCAGTGTGTGTGTGTGTGTGTGTGTGTGTGTGTGTGTGTGTGTGTGTGTGTGTGTGTGTGTGTGTGTGAGTGAAAGTACACTAACCATGCGGAAAGTGTGTACGTGTGTTTGTCATACCGTGTTCCCCGTTCACATGCAGCCTTCTACATCCATTTATTTTCTTAATGTGTCAGGTTTCTGCGTGTGTCTCCTATTCTCTCACCATACTGGAGTTGTCAAACTGGTTTACAACTATTAAAGTGTGTGTTCGCGCGTCGCTCTGTGTGACGCTGATTAAAAGTGAGAGGTTTTTGATTGCATCAACCCTCCATGGAATTATCACACACACACACACACACACACACACACACACACACACACACACACACACACACACACACACACACACACACATATCTTCTACATTACATAAATATATAACAGGATCCAATCCAGGAGGCTCAATGCTGCGTTAACAAACTAACACTTCACTGTTTACTCTCCAAATTTAAATTTATGCAGATGAAGGTGAAGTAAAAAGAGGAATGAGCTTGTTTGTGTTTGGAGGTTGGAGCTCTCCCAGTAAAACCAGAGGAGCCACTTCTTGAAAGTAGCAGCTACGGTGAGGAAAATATAAGATAAAAGTGTGACTGCTGGATTTATTTTTGCGCCATCTGATCATTTCCAGCCACAAAGGATTCACAGGTCAGCCTCAAAAGATGAGCAAAGTGATTTCAGATGGTTTCTACCTTCCAATTTGTCACAGTTCATACATTGGCAAAGAAAAAGAGCCACTCCACATCCTAATACTTCAAACAACAACATTCACACCTAGTAGCATTTAATAAAGAAGCAAAAATCTAAGCTTCCATGCAGTTTGAAAGGGCTCAATTTAAGTAGTTAGGTTCTGCAAGTTGAAGAATCTTAGTTAGCAAGTAACCAAGTTACCGGTAAATAAAGCTCAATTTAACGGTCTATAACTGAGCGAACCTACTTCATCAGGACTGTATGTGTGTAGTTACATTACATTTGAGACTAAAAGGGGGTTTCCTGGCCTTTAAAATAGCATATATGCCTCAAAAATCATCAGTGCATCCAGTACTGAGATGTGTTTAGCCTAGCCTGGCTTAGTAAAACAACTGGAAGCAGGAGAGAACTGCTAGCATAGTGAAAAGAACATACTTTTGCATGTTGCATTTTTTTTATTTACCTTCACAGCAGGTGGACACAGTTTTGTAGTTTTAGGAGCAGCTAGGCTAGCAGTTCCACCCTGGTTGCAGCCTTTGAGCTAAGCTAGCTGCACACCCCGAAGCTATCTCTGTCCAGTTGGTTAGTACAAGGCAGCAGTAGGCTAATTTACACCCCCCAAAAAAAAGTTGAGATACAAAAGCTTACTGGCATGGGTAGCAAGTCCAAACAATAAATAGAGAATCCACCGGTGAAGAGGAAATGGGGGAGGTATGTTCAGGGTTCAGGGGCTAGAAAGCAAAGAGGAGCAGGAGGAGATGGGCTGGTATAAATACTGATTGGGAATGAGGAACAGGTGTGCAGGTGGATGTAGGCAGATGTTAGGGGTCTGGGATAGGTGGAGAATGGCAAGTCTGAAAAAACAACAACTGAGGTAGAAATTGGGCCTCATGCAGCATCATTCTCTTAATTTTTTTTCATATTTTCTTTTAATATTTTAGAAAAAATAAGGGAAGTTAATTCCAGATGCACCAAACGTTCTGAACCGTCCAAATCTACTATTACCCAGGTGTGCCGACTGATGAATCCCACTTGATCATAACTGATTATTACCCTAAACACTATGTAAGCTTAAGGGCTCTGGCACAAAAATTGAAGACACGCCACCAAAAAAGGCTAAGAAGAACTTCATCTGAAGTGACATTGATGAACCTTTAATTAACTTAAACTAAACGGGATTTTCCAGAGCGCCAGTACAAACCCAGCTGAAACACAATAATCTAATACATACATATAATAATCTATAAAACATAATCATCTAAATTTTTTCTTTTTTATGTTCCCCAAAATTAAAAGTTACGTTTCATGCGTTGGACAAAAACTATTTGTGGACTGTAAAAAACAACGTTTTTTCCTCTTCTTTTTCTTACAAACAAGTGGCGCCGCCACTATAAATGTTAGCATGAGACGTAATTTCTGCTTGAACAAACAAACTATGGGAGTGTTTGTCTGGCACTATTGTCTCGCTTTACTACTACATGTCATGTGACCTAAACTTTGACCAATAAACCAATGCAGAGGGTGACAAGTGTGTGAAATTGAGACTGAACGTGTTACATAACAAACGAGAAAAGGACAATTATAGACCCTAAGAGGGGAATTAATTGCCAATTTAGCCATGTAGTCCCATTAACCCCCTGGTCTGAGCCGCTAAAAGGCTACAGGTGTTCAATACACTGTGAATGTTTCTGTATTTATAGTGGTGGAGACTGGTGGTATAACGAAAGGAGACAAACAGACAAACAGACAGTTTGTTCATTATTCTAATTTCCTCGTAATGACTGCATGGTTGATGCATCACCATCTGGCACCATACTAACAAACACACAAACACACACACACACACCGCTGTGATAATGCAGCCATTGAATCTAATGACAAGCGCGCTGCTTGTCGTAATGAGACTCCAGTTTGTTTTACTCCAATCCGGAGCAAAGCATGATGGGTAAACTGGCTTGTCGGGCGACAATTAGCTTCTTGTCACCGTTGAAATGGCTCAACTGTTTGTCCTTACAAACAGTTTACCTCAAAGGATGGATGCTTTAAAACAAACGTTAGGTGCTGGTCCAGTGTCTCCTTGGCTCAGCTCAGAGTAAATGTGATGTTGGGTTGCCAGATAGTAAATAAAGAAGCCGCCGGGTTGCCAGGTCATCAGTAAGACTCTTCCTCTGCAAATTGGGTTGTAACTCAGCACGGTGAATCATGTCAAGTGTGTGTGTGTGTGTGTGTGTGTGTGTGTGTCATGCTCAGACAGAGGCACTTGAACTAAATTGCCCCCCTGATACCCACAATGCATCTGGCAGGAGTGTCTGAGTGGCTGTCTGTGTGTTTAAACCTCTCGATGCCTCAGTGTAACACACAGCTGCTTCATTGCGACCACTCCGTCGTTGCTATGGTAACCGGCGGGCCTGATGATGGATAAACTCCAGGCTGTTGGCGATCGCAGTCGGACGGTGACTTTAGATACGGGGGCGTGGACTGGTTAGACATCGGGTCCTATAGTGTTAGCATGACAACAGTGAGCAGACCTGTCAACCATACAGAGCACTAAAGAACTGTGTGAGCATTTGTTTTGTGGTGTTTTGTATGTGACCTTTTTTATTTACGGTGTGACATCATTTTTTGGGCAATTTTGGCCTTTACTTTGATAGGACAGCGGAAGACATGAAAGGGGGAGAGCGAGGTGGAGAATGACATGAGGAGTAAACCCTCTACACATGGCTCTACCAACTGAGCTATCTGGGCGCCCCAATTTTGATGTTTTTGTCACATATTTCTTTTAAACGTTTTTGTCTCTTTTCAACAGTTTTGGAACATTTTGGTCGCCTACTAATGTCTTGTTCAGCGTTCTGCGAACCGAGCGAGCTAGCAACCGCTAGCGTTCGCTGATAACTTAAGAGAACGTTTTCTGTACTGACGTAAATGCAGATGAAGAAAACCCATAAATCTCCGCTGGCTTCAGAATGGTTGAAAATCATAAACTTTCCCTCTTTAGAGTTTAGCTTAGCACAGCGCAATTGCGACCATAACATAACACCGGCTTGGCCGCGTCATCCTCCCCAGCTCCACCGTCTTGTCAAAAATCGTCACATCCGGTTGCAAAGAACAAAGATGGCTTCAAACTCAGGTCTTCAAAGCGGCAGTCCACAAACCAACGGGTGATGCCACAGATGATGCTTCCACTGTTTTTACAGTCTATGGGGAGAACATGTTAACTTTCTACCTTTCAGTAGCTGTGCTATTCTTTAATAAAAACAGCCCTATACAACATGTGGATATATTTACCACTACTGTGTCAGCTGATCTGTTTTAAAGTGCTCATATTATGCTTTTTGGCTTGTTCCCTTTCCTTTATTGTGTTATATATCTTTTTTGTGCATGTTATACATTCACAAAGTGAAAAAGCCCAAAGTCCCCCCCAAAGGGACTTACCATCTCCAACAGAAAACACCAAACAGCTCTACTGTAGTCCAGCCTTTACTTCAGAGACAGACATGGTCACTTTGTAACACATGTTATAACGCTCGCCTAGCTGCTAGCGTGGCACGCCCTCATACTCTGCTTCTGACTGGCTAGTAGTCCTTACCTAGGTACTGCACATGTGCGACTCCCAACAAAGATGGAACAGAGGTGCGATGCCTCACTCTGTAGCTAAAACAGAGAGCTCAACACACAGGGTGAAAAGAGGAGCTGCAGCAATGTACAGCACAACAAAAAATATGGTGTTTTTTGAAAATTAAACCATGTAAACCTATTCTGATATAACCTCTAAATACAATTATGAACCTGAAAATTAGCATAATATGAGCACTTTAAATACTGCAGACAGGAGAGGTAGAAGAGGAAACAGCCTTACTGAAAGATCTTATTATCTTGAAATGTTGGTGTTATGGTTATTTCCTGATTTCCCCAACAAGTGTAAATATCTATGGGCTAGTGAATACTTTGAATGACAGGTATCTCGGCCTATCGTCGTCATGCCATTGTGTTTGTCACCTATATTTACTGTATGCGTTTTATTTCAGGATGCATAACAGAGGTAAACACTGGTTTCCTTTCATTTCCTCCGAGCTCGACTCAGCTTGCTCTGCTCCGTCAATTAAATGCATCAACAACGACACTGTTTGCTGTTACTCCGGCAACACAGCAAACGTCACGTCGGTTGAAAGAGAGAAATGCTGCAACATCTGTGTGGATGCAGATAGTAGATGCAAGCAAAGAGAGAGAGACAGCAATACACTGTATACACTACAATGTTCGGGGTGGTTTTAAACATTGAGGTGAAAAAGTAGTTATTCAGTTGAAACACACACACAAACACACACCACACACCACACACACACACACACACACACACCTTTTTTCTTAACATCTTTTATATCCCTGAGCGTGAATGTGCATACACACACATGCGGTCACACACGCACACACACACACACACACACACACACACACACACACACACACTTTTCTGCCTTTTTGCTTAACCTCTATTATATCCCTGAGCGTGAATGTGCATACACACACAAGCGGTCACACACACACACACACGCAGCCTCGCTCTGAGTGCAGTGTGGAAGGCGTGGGCTGTTTCTTCAGGTTACATCTCTCTGCAAAGATGATGGATGGAGGATATAAAATCCATCTCTGCAGGCCATTTAGAAAAGAAATGAACACAGACCCTGAAGGATATGACAGTTAGATAGATAGATAGATAGATAGATAGATAGATAGATAGATAGATAGATAGATAGATAGATGAAAGGAACTGTGCAGTAATAAAGGCTTTTGTCATTCGATTTATTAAAGGGTTTGTTTTATCCCGACCTTTATCTAACCAGGATGTTCCCCTGAGATGTGAATCTGTTTTTTAGAGAAAGTGAAAATGACAGCTCAATGATGTTTGATGAACTCACACTGAAACAAGAAAAGAGAAGAAGAGGGAGCGAATTAAAAACAGTAAATGTATAAAAACCAGACAAGAGTTTATGTTTGAAATCCCTCAGAGGAATTCAATCACCGCTCCGCTGCCGTTTCATTTTTTTATCACTGTCAAAACACGTCAGGAACATTAAGCAGCTGCGCCGACTGATGACAGTATTTTACATTTATGTATTTTGAATTCGTATTTGTATTATTTGCATTAGTCGTATTAGTATCTGAGGGGACTGCAGATGGAAATGAGCTAGTTGCCAAATCAGGTCAAATCTTTTCTGTTTGTTCAAGATCAATATTTTATGTACATGACTTAAACTATGAAAAATCTAAACCACACTGATTGAATCAATCACATGTGAACGCATATGAGTATATAGAAATGTTATGGTGATACTTCAAACTAAATCAGTTCCTTCGAAACGTAATTGACAATGCAGTTTAGTTGTAGGCCTGATGTAATTTTTAAGAGACAAGGCTGGATATAAATATGCATGAAAAAGTAGATCTATATTAAACTAAAATGACATTTGTAAACAGTAAGACAATGGTGCAAATTGCGAAAAGGGGATCTGGAATAAATATGGAATGATTATTATAACAGGTTAGTTATCCCTTGTGTTGTCTTCCCATCAACTATGAAAACAATGTTTTAGCTGCTTTTTTCCAAGTTTTTGTGTGTTTTTTTTTTTCAACGTTTTGATCACTTATTTTAAAATTGATATCGTTTTATTTTTTTTATTATTTTGTTTTCGACGTTTTGTCACTTTTTCAATGTTTTGGCGCTTTTTTCCCGAAGTTTTAGATGTTTTCTCCTGGTGTTTTTGACAAGGGTATTTTCATTGTTTTTTTACTTTTCGAACGTTTTGCCATTATTTTTTTTTCTTCTTTTTTTTAGATTTCCGCCCGCTTATTTCGACATCTAAAAAAACTTGACTCAAATTTGACTCGAGGACAACATGAGGGTTATCATATATATCAGATTCAGTTTTACAGTGCTAAAGTAACCCATTACTTTAGCATACTTTAGATTTGGCTTTGTGGCGAGAATAGTGCAGATGTTAGCTGTAGCTAATATGTGTGCGTGGATAGAGCTTACGTGTGTTTTTGTGTGCCAGCAGCTTAAGCCGGTTTGTGTCACATACGTCTGTGGAACAGATAAACTCAATTTTAATGAATACAGCTGTCTACACAAGTCTTTGATTAAATGTTAACTTAAAGTATGTCGTTGTAGTCGGTCCCCGGGCGCTGTGATTGGCTGCCCAATGCTCCCTTGAGGGATGGGTTAAATGCAGAGAATGAATTTCGCTACGTGTATTTGTATGTGACAATAAAGTACCTTTACCTTACAGACTGCATAGTTAAAAACTAGTTTTTTTTTGCCATTTTGAGTTTTGCAGTCGCTTGCCTTTGTCCCACATTACATGAATGCATCTTTAGCCCCAGGAGTACGCAGCACTTTCCTCAGTGGAAAAAAGATCTAACCATTTTGAGAGAATGAAACCAGTGAAACCAGATTACAGTAACTTCTTCAACAGAAGTGTGTTATCTATTATCATAAAATAATAAATAATATTGTTGACCAATCAGGTAAAGACGCTGAGTAGCCTAATGTGTCATAGAGCCCGAGGGTCTATATGTTTGAATCTGAAATGTTGCAGCCAACAGTTAATGTAGCAAATGAACCGCTTTTACTGAAAGACTGATCACATGCTGCAGTGTGTGTGTGTGTGTGTGTGTGTGTGTGTGTGTGTGTGTTTCGAGAGAGTGAGGGAGACGGATCAGTATTGGATTTTGAGTCGTTTATATTCAGCGGGGGTTCGCAGCAAGTCACTGCTACAGTATAACACACACACACACACACACACACACACACACACACACACACACACACCACGCACACTGCCCACCTCCTATATATAAAACTGTTATAAGTTATTGTTCATTGCCGTGTTTCTGCGGCAGCTTTTGCTGAATAAAAACCTCTGATTCAATTCAAAAGGTTATCGTCCCATAAGATTTGGTTTGCAGAAATGTTTTTTTTTTTTACGATGAAAACAATAAAAACACATAAAAATGGATGCAGCAGATGCACAGCAGCGTGATGCAATGAGGGCTGAGCGAATTAGAGTCAAACCTGCAGAGTGAAAATCAGGTTTAATAGCTACAGCGAGCGTTGAGCTGAGAGAGGAAACCTGCTGAAGTAACAGTTCAACATGATTCTAGGGGCAGGGGCCCTGCTTCTGGAGCCCCCTAGAGACTGCAGAGGTCATTACATGCAGCAATATGGAAGATGATGAACAACAAACTATGATACAAGTGCTCTTAGAGCCTTTAGTCAGCTGCTACTGCTGCTGCACCAACATTTACAGTTTTAGTAAGATGGGAGGAAAGCTATAAAGGGCAGATGGAAAGCACGCTGGATCAATTCAATGAATTAGTTGTTTTTGTTTTTCGGTGTGCCATGAACTGAAATAAGAACTCCATCCAGTTCCAGTAAAACATAGCATTTTAAGTGTCTTTTATGCTGCAGATTTTTGCAGTCGCGTTTGAACTTGTGAACAAACAGCTGTTTATTTGCACATCCAGCAGTTTAAAGGGATACGCCACCGTTTGTTGAAATAGGGCTTATCACGGTCTCCTCTAGCTGTAGATAGGTGGGCCAACGCATTTTTTTGTGCATGCATCGTTTTAGACCGGTGCAACACCGGCAGCGCCGCCGCTAGTTAGCTTAGCGTAGTGAATGGAATCCTATGTTGCCGGTTAGCATGTTATGAGTAAAAGTGAGCCAACAAAAGACAAAAAAACAACCTAATTACTTGCACTGAGACAAAAAATGCATTGGCCCACCTATCTACAGCCAGGGGAGACAGTGATAAGAACTATTTCAACAAACGGTGGCGTATTCCTTTAAGAGCAACATGACGATTCAGTAGTCTTGGATGGACGTAAAGTTATATTTAAATCGTTTATTAATATGTTCTTTTGCTAACGTTAGATATTTACGCAGCCAAGACATAGTAAGCATCACAGAGATTAGTTTTGTTAGGGCGTTCACGAACTGCTAGCTGACGTTAGTTTATCGGCGTTGCCGGATCTCGCGCTCGCGAGAGTTCGGTCCCGAGACAGAAACAGGTCTCAAACAAAGTTTTCAAAATTTTCTCCTGTTGTGTCCATCTGAAAAATGCGATTTTAGTGTCAAAATGTTCTGGAGATATGAGGCTTGTGAAGAACGGGACCAACTTTGGTGACTATGGGGCGAAATAATGGCTCATATTCTGCATTCACGTTCACTTCTCCCGTTGGAATCAATACACCCAGGACCTATTCATAATAATAGTTTATACTTTATCTATTTTTTTTGTTGTGAAGTGTTCTGAGACCATGGTCCATGGTGATAATTCACTATAAATAACAATAAATTGAAATGTATTAATCCCGCAAGGGGAAATTACAATTTTTTTCACTCTGTTGTTATTACACACAGGCCTGAATTACACACGCATGCTCTAAATGGAGAGATGTCAGAGTGACTCCCCACTGACTGAGCTACTGCCACCCAATTGACCTGCCGCTAGTCTCCTAAAGTCTCATGGCGGCGGAGAAACCAACAGGACACAGATACAGGAAACTACTCTGATTTGGGGCGTCTCGGTTAAACTGTGTCTGATAACTGTAATGGCACTGTAGCTGCACTTTCTACCCATTTATAGTGTAGTTGTGACATCACAACCGAAGTGAAGTCCTCACGGCTCGTTTAAAGGCACAGTTTTGAACACAGGCTGTGTGCATTTCTCTTTGGATTGAGCGTTTTTATACTTTTAATGTATTTATATAGCACCTTGATCTGCTTTATGTTCAAAACAGACATGGGAATCTCACTTTTTTATTTGCAATGTGGGCTCTTTAAGGTCATTTTAATGCAAAAATGGACAGAAAATCACTGTCTTGAGCCTCTCAAATATGGATATGGATATTTCCTTCTTTTCTCTGTTTTTTTTAATCATATTAAACTGAATATTTTTTTGGGGTTTGGACAAAACAAGACATTTAAAAGACATCAATTTTGGACTTTGAGAAATGTTTCACTATTTTCTGACAATTTATACCAACCGATTAATCAATGATGAAAAAAATTGTTAGTCATCACTACATTGTCACATGGTTTTCACATCATCATTTGATACGTTGGTAGTATAAAAATATTGATTTTAGACAGATTTTAGACTCTTGTATCTGTTAAATATGAGGCTGCAGCCAGCAGACAGTTAGCTTATAGCTTAGCACAAAGACTGGAAACAGGGGGAAACAGCTAGCCTGGCTCTGTCTAAAGGCAATAAAATCCCCAAACCAGCACCTAAAGCTCACTAATTGACACCTTGGGCCCTCTTTTAACGATCTAAGTGCACGGCGTGAAGCGCATGGCGCAGGTGTGCGTTTAGGGCGTGTCCAAATCCACTTTTTGCTAGTTTGACGGCGGAAAAAAGGGTCCGTGCGCCGGGCGCCTGGTTCTAAAGGGTTGTACTTAGTGTTTTCATTAATTCATAGGTGTGTTTTCGGCGTAACAATGAGGGAGAAACTTGTGAGGGACTGGCGAAAAGGTGACTCTTACTGCAATGGAGAAAACAAAGAAAGCTAATCGGCTAATCGCGGGCTGAGAGCAGCGTTGCGCTGCGTTGTGCCGCGTTGTGCTGCGTTGTGCTGCGTTGTGCTGCGTTGTGCTGTGCTGCGTTGTGCTGTGTTGCGCTGGGCTGCGTTGCGCTGGGCTGCGTTGCGCTGCGTTGTGCTGTGCTGCGTTGTGCTGGGCTGTGTTGTGCTGGGCTGCGTTGCGCTGGGCTGCGTTGCGCTGGGCTGCGTTGCGCTGCGTTGTGCTGTGCTGCGTTGTGCTGGGCTGCGTTGCGTTGTGCTGCGCTGCGTTGTGCTGGGCTGTGTTGTGCTGGGCTGCGTTGTGCTGGGCTGTGTTGTGCTGGGCTGCGTTGTGCTGGGCTGTGTTGTGCTGGGCTGCGTTGTGCTGGGCTGCGTTGTGCTGCGTTGTGCTGCGTTGTGCTGCGCTGGGCTGCGTTGCGCTGGGCTGTGTTGCACTGCGTTGCGCTGCGTTGCGCCGGGTGCGAGATAGGGCCCTCATATCTTCATCTGGATAAAAAAAACAGAGTCCTGCATCCTGCGTTTTTGTTTGTCTTCGTCACTGTTTCTAATTTACACCAGGAGACATTTTTCCGCAGAGACTTTATTTAATATAAAAAAAAAAACATGAAATCATTCAGGTTATTAATGATCTGCTAACTTCAATGCGTGTGTGTGTGTGTGTGTGTGTATGTGTGTGTGTGTGTGTGTGTGTGTGTGTGTGTGTGTGAAACAGAAACAGTAAATAGTGATGAAGCAGCAGAGTTCAGTTCAGTCAGCTAAATGCTAATCACACGTCCAAACCAAACCTACGCTCATCAATCCTCCTTTCATCCCTCCTTCATTATTTTTCTTTTCTTCTCCCCCCCGTCTCTCATTGTTCCTCAGTTGCTTTCCTTCCCTTCGTTTTTTTTTTCTTTTCTTTTCATTGCAAGTCATCTTCTGCTCGTTACTTCGTTTCTAGTATTCCTCCCTAAATCCTCTTCCCTCCTCTTTCTGGTTCTTCATTTTCTCATCTCCTATTTCTTCAGAATGTCCTCTGCCATCTCCCCTATTTCTCTTTTCATTTTCCTTTACCACCTCTGCTCCTTTCATCTTTGTCCTCTCGCCTCTCATCCCCTCCTCCTATGTTTCTTCCTACTCTCCTTGCATCTCTCTTTCCTTCCCTACATTATCTTTTTTTTATCAGCCCAATATTTTTCCTCCCTCTTTCCTCATTTCCTTTTGTCTGTCTTGTCCTACTCCCAATTTCTTCCCCTCCTTTGCTTCGTTCTTCTCCTCTCCTTCTTCTCCCCATTTATCTTTCATTCCTTCCCATTATTTCTCTCCTCCTTTCTTTCAATCATCTTGGGCTCTTTGTTTTCCTTTCTCTTGTACCTCACTCCGTCTTCAGTCTTTCTCTTCTTGTTTCACCGTCTTCATTCCTTCCTTCTTTAACTTCTTTTTTTTCTTTTCTTTTTTCCTTGCCCCACCTTCTTTTCCCTTCCCACTCCTATTTTATTTGATCCTATTTTTTTTTACCTTCTATCCTTTATTGTTCTTTTTTCTTTCACTTTTCGTTTTTTCCTTCAGCTTTCTTTCTCTCATTTATCCCTCTATCTTTCTCTCCTACTTTCTTTTTTGCTTCCCTTCTTCTCATTCACTCTTCACCTTGTCTCCGCTCCTTTGTCCTTCCCGCCTTCTCCAGTCATCATGTCTTGTTTCCTATATTCCTCCTTTCCCTCTTTCCCTTTTCTTTCCAGTTCCCCACTTTTTCAGTCTCTCTTCTTGTGTTTTGGCTCCTTCTCTCTTGTTCTTTTCTGTACTTCCCTACTCATCCTCTTTTCTCTGTCCTTCAATCTCAACTTCCTTCTCTCGTCTTCCTATCTCTCATTCTTCCTTTCCTTTCCTGCCTTCTTCAAGCTTTCCTCCTTTGCTCCTTTAACCTCCTTTATTATGCCCTTCCTTCTTTTCTTCACTCCACCCTTTCACTTTCTTCTCATTAACTCCTTCCAGTATCCCTTTGTACCTTCCTCTTCTTCTTTCCTTCTTTCCCTTCTTCTCACTCATCATTATCTCTTATTTCATATGATCAACTCCTCCCTCCCTCCCTCCCGCCCTCCTTCTTTGTTTCTCTCTCTCTCAATCTTTCCCCCTTCTTTCCCATCTCTTAGTTTCCTTACCCTCTTTCCTTTCTTTGCACGCTTTCTCTCCTCCTTCCTTACTTTAATCGTGTGTCTCTTCCTTCACTTATTTTGTACTTTCCTAACTCCATCTCTCCTCTTTCGGTTGTTCTCTCCTTATTCTTCTACATCTTTCCTTCTCCTTTTTTCTTCCTTTGCTCCTTCACCTCATTTCCCTCCTTCCTTTCATCTCTCCTTCCTTCAATCCTCTCCTATATCTTTAATCTTCTATATCTATATCTCCTATTTTTTAACTTTTTTTTTTTTTTTTTTTTTTTTTCAATATCTTTTTTTTTTTCCTTAATTCCTTTTCTCCGCATTTTGTATTCTCGACTTTTGTTTCCACCTTCTCCTCCTTTGTTCTTTCTTGTTCCTTTAATTCCCAGTAATGACTCCATTCTTTGTATTCCTGTCTTTCATTTTTCTTTCTGTTTATCATCCTCTCAATCTTTCATCCCTCCTACTTTTATACTTTCTCCTCTTTGATTCTTTCTTTCTTTGCATTTTCCGTCTGAAGTTGCTTCATTACGCAAAACAATGTTTTCTCCTCTATATATCACTCTGTTGCTTTTTTGTCCGATGTGTTCTCCTTCCTCCCATCAATTTCTCCTTCCGATCATCCCTCTTTTGTTCATCATTCCTCCATTTTCCCGAAATTTTCCTCTTCTTTCCCAGTTTCTCAGCTTCTCCTTCCTTCCCTCCTATTTTGTATTCTTTCTCCTCTTGCACATTTCCTTCTTTCCTTCTTCTCCTTGTTCAATCAACCCTTCATTTTTGCCTCCCTTATCCTTCTTTCTACCTTTCTTTCTTTGCGTTTTCCATCTAAAGTTGCCTCATTACTTCTTTCTAACAATAGTTCCTCGCTGTTTTGTCCTCTTTTTACCCCTTCATCACTGTTTATGATCCTTTGCATGTGTTCTTCCCTTTCATTTGTCCGCCCCATCATTTCCTCTTCCTTCTCGCTTTCCTAACTTTTTTCCCTTCCTCTCCTCTCCCCTCTCCATTCCTTCCTTCCCTCACTCCATCCTTTGAAGGCAGAAATTGATTTGATCACTAATTGTGCTGAAACAAACAGAAGTTGATTAATTCAGTTTGTGCTCTCTCGCTCTGATAAATGAGATGGCGTGTGGAAAAAACAAACTTGTTAACATGAGACAGAGAGAGAGAAAGATAGGGAGAAAGAAAAGAAGAGAGCGTGGGAGAGAGAGAAAGAGAGAGAGTGGGAGAGAGGGAGAAAGTTAAACTCTTGGTTTTGTGAGCAGTGAATGGGATCACTGCCTCGTTTGGCCCTCTGGCTAATTAGAATTCAGTGTGTGTGTCCATTTGTTGGTATTCACTGTGTGTGTGAGGGTTTATTTCTACTGTGTGTGTGTGTGTGTGCGTGTGTTTGTGTGTGTGCGTGTGTGTGGTCGTTGATCAGACTGACAAAGACTTATTATGGTGTCACTTTATGTGACCTCTTTTGACCCCGCTGGCGGTAAAAGTGTGTTTGTGTGTGCAGTGTGTATTTGTATACGTGTGTGTGTTTGTCCTGCTAATGACTTGTCAGCTTCCACCACAAGTGCTAAAGGTGACGCTTCCTCCCTCGAGACATACACCCACCCGCGCACACACACACACACACACACACACACACACACACACACACACACACACACACACACACACACACACACACACACACACACACAGAGAATACAAAACTACACATTATTTTTTCTTCCTCTCAAACAGAAATATCAACAAATAGGAGCTGTGAGGCGAATACATATTAAAGGAATTAGACGTGAAGTTAAAGGGATAGTTCAGAGCTTTTGAAGAGTGGTTGTATGAGCTGCTTCTCCATAGTCAGTGTGTTAGCTACAGTAGATGGGGGGGGGGTCGGCACTCCTTTGACTTTGTCATTTTACCTCACAGGACACGGGAGTTGCTGCTCTACCGCTGCCTCCATCGGTTAGTTAGGTTGTGTTATTGTGTGACTCTGGTGAATCCGAACTTACAATTTCAACCACCACAATCCTATGAAGACCAGGAAATAGACGTATACAGGGGTAAGGTTAGCTTTTGATAGACAGAGCAGGAACAAGTCACATGTAGCTTTCAGATTTTTATCTTGTTGTCATGAATCAAAAGGAACTAGTAAAAGACTTGTGCTGTTACAAAGTTCAATTTACATCTGTGTCTAATAGAGACAAAGAATTCAACACATATGTATGACTGCATTATTACATATACTAACAATGAAGACCAGGAAACAAAAACATGATGGCGAGTTTGGTCTGTATCATGAATGCAGGCACTGTAGAGTACAATGGTCTGGAGCTGACACACATCATTTTCTGCAAACAGACCCACACTGCACATTTTCATGGATCCAGGACTGAAATTACATTCATGCATATTCATTCTCTCCTCTCCGTGTGAAGTCTGAGCAAACTTTACCCTCTGAGACTCAAACTCAGTCTGACTCTGAAGACAGTCTGTTAGCTGGCTGAGCTGTGAGTGCTCATTTTAAAATGTATGGAAAAGTAGAACATAAGAGGCCGTAGAATCAGTTTTGTCGGCTGAACTCCTGCAGCCAGATCTCAGGAAATACATTAATGTTGGTACAAATGTTGTATTCTCCATCCGACTATTGTTTTTATTCAACCAGGAAGGTCTCACTGACATTAACAATCTCTTTCTCTAGAGCACATGTGTCAAACCCAAGGCCGGCGGGCCAAATCCGGCCCCTCACAAATTTTGATCCGGCCCGCATATCAGTTTCGGTTCACAATCCATTTGGGCTGACTAGTTGTGCGCCAAACCAAAAAGACAAGAACATTTTCAAACTGTAATTACGTGAGACTGAAAGCAGAATTGTGGCTGATTTGCCGACTTTGAGACTCAGAAATTCACGCAGAACCAGACAGTTCGCATATTCAGGCTGTGAAACAGGTTGCTGTGTGGTAGCCTACTTTTAAAAATGTAATCATTGTTTTGCTTGATTTGCTAAATTCTATGACGGCAAAGGAGATTTTTTACTGACTTTTTTTAGGGCTTTGTGTCGACCAAATAGGCTATCTGAGACATGCAATACTACAGTCAAAAATGTTCGTTGTTTCAATGAAATGTCTCGTGAAATGTGACAAGGAGCCCCACTGATGGTTTTGTAAGAAGTCACAAACCAAACTAATGGTTTAATAAATGCAATGTATTTCAAAACCTTATCACATGATGTTTTGTATAATCTGAAACAATACTACAACTGTCAAATACATTATATATATATATATATATATATATTATAGTGGAGAATATTTGCCTCTGAAAATGAAGATCAAAGTGGCATAAAATAGAAGTTATTGAAGTGCAAGTGCCTCAACAATGTCTGAGGACTTTACAATTTGAACATCATATTATACCCATGTCCTTAGACCTTTGAATCAGACGTGGGAAAACTCCCAAACAAACCCAAACAACCACCCTGAACAGAAATACACTGAACTCATCTGAGCTGAACAGTCAGATCCTCTGCAGTCTCTCTCTCTCCCTCTCTCCCTCCCTCTGCTGCTTTCATGTCAAGACGTTCAGCGCTGCATGACGACCTACGACCTTTAGACGGCCGGCCCCTCTCCACTGCTCTCCTCCTGTACTACTCCTGAGGGACTAACCTTGTTAAATAAAGCTTCATCTAAAATAACTCCATCCTGACCGTCTGCTCTGCTCCGCTATAAATCCTTCATCAAACACAGAGGAGAGAGCCGATCAATATCAAACCATCAACACCGAAAAGAAATCTGTGTGTGTGTGTGTGTGTGTGTGTGTGCGTGTTCCCTCTGCCTTATCTTTGTGCTGACTGCATCACTATGTTAGCTAAATAAAGCAAAGTCATACAGTGAATTGAGAACGGGACCCCTGTTAACTACATAACCTTCTCACTCATGGTAGAAACTTTTTAACACAACAATTAATAACCCACAACTAACTCTCTTAAACAGGATAACACAACTCAGCACACAACAATCTGAGACATAAACAATTTGTAACACTAATAATTGTACATTTACAAATTTGCACTGCCGAACGGCATGCTGGGTAACATTATAGCTGCTAGCTAGCCAGGTAGCAAAGAGGAGAGAGGCTCCGGTCGCTACTGCACATTCAAAAACAGAAAAGACAGATAGGGGATGAAGAAAGACCGGAGCACACCATAACAACATGTGCTCAAGGGAGAAGCTGTTCCAAAGTTTTTGTTGTTTAAAAAAAATCTGAATTTAGCTACTGCTGCTGCCGGTCACGCTAACGTTACTCGGTCGCGCTAACGATACTCGGTCACGCTAACGTTACTCGGTCGCGCTAACGATACTCGGCCGTGCTAGCGTTAAGACCTGTCACCACAAGCATGCAGCGGAGCAACATTATGAACACAATAACAATCCACCTCTAGTCCAATGATTAAAACACTGGATTTAGGATGTCTTGCCTCGTCGAAATACTTCCCCCAAACTACTAATGTTATTCAAACAACACCAAAGTAAGCTGACAGCGGAGCTACGTTCAGTCACCCACTTTTCTACAACGACATAACATCCCTGTGGCCAAGGTAGTGTTTGTACAACTATCTCACAACTATTTGGTTTTGAAAAGGAAGCAATAATGGGCGCCTGGGTAGCTCACCTGGTATAGCAGGCGCCCATATGCAGAGGCCCAGTCCTCGACGCAGCCAAGAGTGTAAGCGAGCATCCACAACGCGTGCCTCCTATGGAGCCATTTTGTTGCTAACAAGCCATCACCTGCCGTTAGCATTCCATTGACTGCCGTTCATTTTGGCGCCACTTTGACAGTGAATAACTTTACATCCAAAGCATTTAAAGACTCTATTTTTCCATTGTTTATTTCTAAAGAAACACGACAATGTATAAAAGGCTCCATTACCTTGTATCTCACGTTATGGCTCCGTAGCAGACGTTTTTGTAAAAATAGGCTAACGATTGTGTCATAGGCTAACGATTGTGAGATTTCTCTTGGCACAGCTACCAGAAGACTTACAACTTTCAGACAGGTTGCTCACGTCACATCTATGTCTTCAAGCTCAGTTTGAGGCTGAGCAGTAATGCTCAAGTGAATTAGAAAAGTGCTTCTAATAGACTTCACTCGTCTCAGTGGAAATCTACAGCGCCGCTTTGTCCATTCATTTTACTGTCATGGACGCAGCGGCTCAGGGTTTGAGTCCGACCTGCGGCCATTTGCTGCATGTCTTCCCCCTCTCTCTCCCCCCTTTCCTGTCCATAGTTGCCCTGTTTATTAAAGGCTAAAAAGCCCCAAAATCTTTAAAAAGAAAAGGAAGCAATGTTAAACTAATAAAGATGAGCAACACCTCAAATACCGACATTAAGAGGTCAGCGTTCAGGATCAGTTCAGAGCCATTAACTTAGACGTATTTTGATTTGATTTTATTAGGATCCCCATTAGCTGATGCAGAACATCAGCTACTCTTCCTGGGGTCCACACAAAACATAAAACATAACCACAGATAAGACATTTTCAGACAAAACAGCGATATAAAAATAAGAGCAGTATAGCTAGTATTATTTTTTATGCAAATATAAATATACATATTCCTCTTCATGTACTCTATTAAATATCACAATAAAGAAGTGAGTTTCATGCAACCATCCCTTGATACAATGCTGTACGTTGCATTGATTGTGTTTGGGCTCTAGGAACTTTGAAAAGACCTCTGGTGGCATGTCTGGTGGGATATTTATGTGTGTTAGAGCTAAATGTAAGTTGACTATACAAACAATTAGGAATTTTCAATTCATTAATGTTTCCAACAAAAGCCAGGAGTGATGCTGATAGTCTCTCCTCAACTTTCAACCAGGAGAAATTGACATGCATGTTGTTCACATTAAACAAGTAAAACGTGACAGCTAGTCCACTACTATTTTTATAACAATTGTATTTCCCTGTGCAGTTAATTTTGTTCCTGCGACCCTTCCAATAAATACAGTTAGGGTAAAACTATTGTAAACTGTATTGCAGTAGTAGAGAGTTTGAATCTAAATCTTAAATGTGAAATAATAAAATTTGAAGATGATTTTTCTTCAGTTTTCTTGCAATTTTATATACAGGACAGAAACAGAAATTAAGGTTTATTAATATATGAAATACAGATTGATGCCATCCTATTTAAAACTGCATGTGCAATTATATGAAGTGAAATTATTTATCTGTTCAATATATTATTCATAAGAACAGAGAGAGGAAGATGGGCACTCGTAAAACAACAAAATAAAAGCCTTAATCTAAAATATGGAAACAATAAAATATTATTACAGCAGTTCAGTCCTGCAGAACGCATTCAAACATAAGTGGAGCAGGATGTCCACTTGTGTGTGTGTTCCATTGCCTCTGCATCTCATGAAAGATGTTTCTGATGACATTGTTTATTAATGACAAAGTTGTCAGACAGGCGGGCGGAGACATTTCATTGGCTGTTGGCAAATAAGCTAATCCAACAACCAAAGGGCGTAGGTTTGGTTTCAACATTGGGGGAGGGGGGGGTCTGGGAGTCCTCGCCCAAAACCTTTTGAGCGTCAAACACATTTCCTGTGTCTGAAATCGTTGACGTACTGTATATTTACTCTAAAGACGTAGGGCTGGATACAAAATATCTGACTATTCAGATATTCGCTTATTGGTTAAGTGCTTGATTTTCAATTTTGGGATTTGAATAGAGAGCCGAAGTCACGCCCTTCTACTTCCGGCCAACGGGACCTATCTAACGAGAGTCAGTGGAGAGATAATGATATTTTTTTTAATCCCGTTTGAATTGAGCCACGGATTACAAATATGATGTTCGTCAATTTAGAAGATCATTTTTCAACAGAAGAAAGTCTTTGTTAGTTGTTAAACTGTTGAAGTATAAGACTGTGAAAATACGTAATTACAAAGACTACACACTTAAATGTTGCATGGATGACATCTCTCTGAAGCTACGATGTCTCTGTGTATCTTACCGGGGATGTAACGTTACTCTAATGAGCAGAGGATCTTGCTCGTTCTTTTGCCTATCTGCTGAAAACACTTCACTGGATAAAACACATCAGGTAAGATAACGTTACATGTGTTGTGGAACAAAGCTAAGCTAGCTAGCTAGTGAGCAAGTTGAGCATCAAGCTAGTGTTGAAATTGTGTGAGACGGGAGATGTAGTCCACTGAGCGGTTTCACACAAAGCTAAGTGGTACTATGACAAACCTACGGCTAACTGAGACTTTCTTCGGTGGAAAAATAATCTTTTAAATTGACGAACATCATATTTGTAATCCATGGCTCAATTCAAACAGGATCAAAAAATTATTATTATCCATCCATTGACTCTCGTTCATATTTTTTCGGAATTAAGGTCCCATGAGGTCCACCGGAAGGGTCGTGACTGTTGAGACGGATTCAACTTTTGGAGAAACGTACCTCTGAGAAGGATACATACATGTTTTGAGCCCCCTGAACGGTTAGTTTTCCCTATTTTTGGGAATGGGTTGTCTTTCATATTTTTTGAGGGGGGACAAATCT
Organism: Perca fluviatilis; assembly: GCF_010015445.1. Taxonomy (NCBI): domain Eukaryota; kingdom Metazoa; phylum Chordata; class Actinopteri; order Perciformes; family Percidae; genus Perca; species Perca fluviatilis. Next base: position 5,111,015 of record NC_053134.1, read on the forward strand.
ACCTCTTCTGAATATAGCGGGGGGGACATATCCCCTGAAAACCCCCCCACCCGAAATCGATGCTTATGCCAACAACAATAACAACAACGTGTTATCATGAATGGGTCCATATGAAATCGTACGAAAATGTATGCACACCAAAACTTTTGCTATCCTACGAAAATAGGAGACCACCGGCTGGTCACGTAACACCGGTTGGCTATGAGCTCCATGACGGCTAGCGAAAGATGCTAGTTGTTTAAGCCGCTACAGAGCTTCGCGACGCAGGCTACGGAAACTCCATCACAGCTCGGTCGTATCAGTTAGTAGATGTGTTTAGCCGAAAATGGGTGACTTTGAGCCGGGTACAGAGCACCGCGAGCTGCCGCTCGTTTCGGCGGAGATTACGGTTTACAGACACGTATATGTTGTTTTTTTTCGTGGTGGTCAGCACGTAATGGGAAAACGGAGGTTGGGTTTAAGAAAAGAAGCGGAAAGGAAAGGAAACGTGACACGCGGGAAACGATCCCCGGTCTCCAGGCTGAAAGTCCTGTGTTGTTTGACCCATCCACCACCCCAACCAACCTCCCTACATGGATTTTCATACTACTCACTACCGTAGTCGTGCTGTGATCACGAAAG
>NC_053134.1:5416635-5506635 GCF_010015445.1 Perca fluviatilis
AGTCATAGTATTGTGTCGAAAAAAGTCATGAAAAAAGTCATAGTATAGCATGTCGAAAAGTCATAGATATAGCATGTCGAAAAGGATCATATTATAGTGTGTTGTAAAAGTCATAGTATAGTATGTCGAAAAAGTCATAGTATAGCATGTCCGAAAAAGTCATAGTATAGTATGTCGAAAAAGTCAATATAGTATGTCAAAAAGTCATAGTATAGCATGTCCGAAAAGTCATGAAAAAGATCATAATTATAGTGTGTTGAAAAAATTCATAGTATTGTATGTCGAAAAAGTCATAGTATAGTATGTTGAAAAAGTCACGGTATAGTGTGTTGAAAAAAAGATCCGCGGTATAGTGTGTTGAAAAAGTCCGCGGTATAGTGTGTTGAAAAAGTCACGGTATAGTGTGGTGAAAAAAGTCACAGGATAGCATGTCCGAAAAAGTCATAGTATAGCATGTCGAAAGAATCATATATTATCGCATGTCGAAAGAGTCATTGTATAGCATGTCGAGAAAAAGTCATAGTAGCATGTCGAAAAATCATGAAAAAGTCATGGTATAGTGTGTTGAAAAAAGTCATAGGATAGCATGTCAAAAAATCGCAAAGTATAGCATGTCCAGAAGAGTCATAGTATAGCATGTCGAAAAAGTCATATTATAGTGTAGTGTTAGAAAAGATCATAGTATTAGTATGTCCGAAAAAGTCATAGTATAGCATGTCGAAAAAGTCATAGTATAGCATGTCGAAAAAGTCATAGTATAGCATGTCAAAAAAAGTCATAGTATAGCATGTCGAAAAAGTCATGAAAAAAGTCATGGTATAGCATGTTGAAAAAAGTCACTATGTAGCATGTCAGAAAAATCATTAAAAAGTCATAACATAGTATGTTGAAAAAAGTCATAGTATAGTATGTCGAAAAAGTCATAATATAGCATGTCGAAAAAGTCATGAAAAAAGTCATAGTATAGGGTGTCGAAAAAAGTCATAGTATAGCATGTCGAAAAAAGTCATAGTATAGTGTGTTGTAAAAAGTCATAGTATAGTGTGTTGTAAAAGTCATAGTATAGTGTGTTTGTAAAAAGTCATAGTATGAGTATTCGAAAAAGTCATAAAAAAGTCATAGTATAGCATGATGAAAAAGTCATTAAAAAAGTCACAGTATAGTGTGTTGAAAAAAGTCATAAAAAAGTCATAGTATAGTATGTCAAAAAAGTTATAGTATTGTATGTCGAAAAAGTCAATATAGTATGTCAAAAAAAGTCATAGCATGTCGAAAAAGTCATGGTATAGTGTGTTGAAAAAAGTCATAGGACAGCATGTCAAAAAAGTCAGTATAGTATGTTGAAAAAGTCATGGTATAGTGTGTTGAAAAAAGTCCATAGGACAACATGTCAAAAAGTCATGCTATCCTATAATTATTCGAAAAAGTCATAGTATAGCATGTCCGAAAAAAGTCATGAAAAAAGTCATAGTATAGCATGTCCGAAAAAGTCATAATTATAGCATGTCGAAAAGTCATATTATAGGTTGTGTTGTAAAAGTCATAGTATAGTATCTCGAAAAAGTCATAAGTATAGCATTTCGAAAAAGTCAGCGTATAGTATGTCGAAAAAGTCAATATAGTATGTCAAAAAAGTCATAGTATAGCATGTCGAAAAAGTCATGAAAAAGTCATAGTATAGTGTGTTGAAAAAAATTCCTAGTATTTGTATGTCGAAAAGTCATAGTATAGTATGTTGAAAAAGTCACGGTATAGTGTGTTGAAAAAAGTCACGGTATAGTGTGTTGAAAAAAGTCACAGGATAGCATGCCGAAAAAAAGTCATAGTATAGTTACATGTCGAGAAAAGTCATTAATTATAGCATGTCGAAAAGTCATTGTATAACATGTCGTAAAAAGTCATAGTATAGCATGTCGAAAAAAATCATGAAAAAGTCATGGTATAGTGTGTTGAAAAAAAGTCATAGGATAGCATGTCAAAAAGTCATAGTATAGTATGTCGAAAAAAAGTCATAGTATAGCATGTCGAAAAAAGTCATGAAAAAGTCATAGTATAGCATGTCCGAAAAAAGTCGCTAGTATGCATCGATAATGTTACATATTATAGTGTGGTTGTAAAAGTCATAAGTATAGTATGTCGAAAAAGTCATAGTATAGCATGTCGAAAAAGTCATAGTATAGTATGTTGAAAAAGTCAATATAGTATGTCAAAAAGTCATAAAAAAGTCAGAATAGCATGATGAAAAAGTCATGAAAAGAGTCATAGTATAGCATGTTGAAAAAGTCATGAAAACATCATAGTATAGTGTGTCAAAACAAGTCATAGTATAGCACGTCGAAAAAGTCATAGTATAGCATGTCGAAAAAAGTCATAGTATAGCATGTCGAAAAGTCATGAAAAAGTCATGGTATAGCATGTTGAAAAAAGTCACTATGTACGCTCTCGGGAAAATCATTAAAAGTCATAGTATAGTATATGTCAAAAAGTTATAGTATTGTATGTCGAAAAAGTCAATATAGTATGTCAAAAAAGTCATAGCATGTCGAAAAAGTCATGGTATAGTGTGTTGAAAAAGTCATAGGACAGCATGTCAAAAAGTCATAGTATAGTATGTTGAAAAAGTTATGGTATAGTGTGTTGAAAAAGTCCATAGGACAGCATGTCAAAAAGTCATGCTATCCTATAGTATGTCGAAAAAGTCATAGTATACAGCATGTCCGAAAAAAGTCATGAAAAAGTCATAAGTATAGCATGTCGAAAAAGTCATAAGTATAGCATGTCGAAAAGTCTATTATTTGTGTTGTAAAAAGTCATGAGTATGTATGTCGAAAAAGTCATAATAGTATAGCATGTCCGAAAAAGTCATATGTATAGTATGTCGAAAAAGTCAAATATAGTATGTCAAAAAAGTCATAGTATAGCATGTCGAAAAAGTCATGAAAAAGTCATAAAAGTATAGTTTATTTTAAAAAATTCCATAGTATTGTATGTCGAAAAGAATCATAGTATAAGTATGTTGAAAAAAAAGTCCACGGTATAATTGTTGTTGAAAAAAGTCACGGTATAGTGTGTTGAAAAAGTCACAGGATAGCATGCCGAAAAAGTGCGTATAGCATGTCGAAAAGTCATAGTATAGCATGTCGAAAAGTCATTGGTATAACGTGGCAAAAAGTCATAGTATAGCATATAGCCGAAAAAATCATGAAAAAGTCATGGTATAGTGTGTTGAAAAAAGTCATAGGATAGCATGTCAAAAAGTCATAGTATAGTATGCCGAAAAAAGTCATAGTATAGCACGTCGAAAAAGTCATGAAAAAGTCATAGTATAGCATGTCGAAAAAGTCATAGTATAGCATCGAAAAGAGTCTATTATAGTGTGTTTGAAAAGTCATAGTATAGTATGTCGGAAAAGTCATAGTATAGCATGTCGAAAAAGTCATGAGTATAGTATGTTGAAAAAAGTCAATATAATTAATCAAAAAGTCATAGTATAGCATGTCGAGAAAGTCATGAAAAAGTCATAGTATAGTGTGTTGAAAAAATTCATAGTATTGTATGTCGAAAAGTCAGTATAGTATAGTTGTTGAAAAAATCCACGGTATAGTGTGTTGAAAAAAGTCACAGGATAGCATGTCCGAAAAAAAGTCATAGTATAGCATGTCGGAAAAGTCATAGTATAGCGCTGCCGAAAAGTCATTGTATAGCATGTCGAAAAAAGTCATGAAAAGTCATAGTATAGCATGTCCGAAAAGTCATAGTACATGTCCCGAAAAAATCATGAAAAAGTCATAGTATAGCATGTCGAAAAGTCATAGTATAGTGTGTTGTAAAAAGTCATAGTATAGTATGTCCGAAAAGTCATAGTATAGCATGTCGAAAAAGTCATGAAAAAGTCATGGTATAGTGTGTTGAAAAAGTCATAGGATAGCGTGTCAAAAGTCATGGTATGGTATGTCGAAAAAAGTTATAGTATAGCATGTCGAAAAAAGTCATGAAAAAGTCATAGAATAGATATCGAAAAAGTCATGATAAAGTCATAGTATAGCATATCTAAAAGTCATGGTATAGCATTTTTGAAAAAGTCATAGAAAAAAGTCAGCGTAGTAATGTCGAAGAATTATAGTATAGCATGTAACGAAGTCATAGTATAGTGTGTTGTAAAAAGTCATAGTATAGTGTGTTTGTAAAAGTCATAGAATAGTATGTCGAAAAAGGTCATGAAGAAGTCAAGCATAGTATGTCGAAAAAAGTCATAGTATAGTATGTCGAAAAAAGTCATAAGTAGGGTGTTAGAAAAAAATGCATAGGATAGCATGTGAGAAAAGTCATAGTATAACAAAGGTATTCTCCGAAAAAGTCATGAAAAAGTCATAAGTATAGTATGCCGAAAAAGTCATGAAAAAGAATTCATAGTATAGTATGTTGAAAAAGTCATAGTATAGGGTGTTGAAAAAGTCATAGGATAGCATGTGAGAAAAGTCATAGTATAGCATAGTATCGCCGAAAAAGTCATGAAAAAGTCATAGTATAGTATGTCGAAAAAGTCATGAAAAGTCGCCAAAGTATAGGGTATGTTGAAAAAGTCATGGTATGGTGTGTTGTAAAAGTCCGAAGTATAGTATGTCGAAAAAGTCATAGTAATTATTGTTTTGTAAAAGTCATGATAGTATAACGGCGAAAAGTCATGAAAAAAGTCATAGTATAGTGTGTTGAAAAAAGTCATAGTATAGTATGTTGAAAAAATGCTATTAAGCATGTTAGAAAGTCATGAAAAAGTAATATAGGGTGACGAAAAGTCATAGAGTATAGCATCCGAAAAGTCATAGGTATAAGCATGTCAAAAAGTCATATATAGCATGACAAAAAGTCATGAAAAGAGTCAAGATTACAGCATATCCGAAAAAGTCATAAGTATAGCATGTCGAAAAAGTCATAAGTATAGTGTGTTGAAAAAAAGTTGTAGTATAGTATGTCGAAAAAAGTCATATAGTATAGCATGCCGAAAAAGGTCATGAAAAATGTCATAGTATAGTATGTTGAAAAGTCATGGTATAGTGTGTTGAAAAGCGTCAAGTATAACATGTCGAAAGAGTCATAGTATAAAAAGCGTATCCGAAAAAGTCATAAAAAGTCATAGTATAGGGTGTCGAAAAAAGTCATAGTATAGCATAACCGAAAAGTCATGAAAAAGTCATAGTATAGTATGTTTAAAAGTCATGGTATAGTGTGTTAAAAAAAGTCAGACGAAGTATGGTGTATGCCGAAAAGTCAATATAGTATGTCAAAAAAGTCGATAGTGTAGTATGTCGAAAAAGGCATGAAGAGTCATAGTATGTGTGTTGAAAAAAATCATAGAGTATGAGTATGTCCGAAAAGTCATGAAAAAGTCATAGTATAGCATATCAAAAAGTCAGTATAGCGTAATGAAAGTCATAGTATAGTGTGTTGTAAAAGTCTAGTATAGTGTTGTTATAAAGTCATGTATAGTGTGTTGGAAAAAGTCATAGAATAGGTATGTCGAAAAGTCATGAAGACGCAGCATATTATGTACAAAAGTCATAAGTATAGTATGTCGAAAAGTCAGTATAGGGTGTTGAAAAAGTCATAGGATAGCATGTAGAGAAAAGTCATAGTATAGCATAGTATCGAAAAAGTCATAGTATAGTATGCCGAAAAAAGTCATGAAAAAAGTCATAGTATAAGTATGTTGAAAAAGTCATAGTATAGGTTGATTGAAAAAGTCATAGGATAGCATGAGAAAAGTCATAGAGATGTATTAAAAAGTCATGAAAAAAGTCATAGTATAGTATGTTAAAAAAGTCATGGTATAGTGTGTTGTAAAAGTCATAGTATAGTTATACGAAAAAGTACATAGTATAGTGTGTTGTAAAAGTCATAGTATAGCATGTCGAAAAGTCATGAAAAAGTCATGGTATAGTGTGTTGAAAAAAAGTCATAGTATAAGGTATGTTGAAAAAGTCATATTAAGCATGTTAAAAAGTCAGAAAAAAGTCATAATATAAGAGATTGTAAAAAGTCATATAGCATCCGAAAAAGTCATAAGTATCGTATGTCAAAAAATGGTTAGCTCAAAGATCATGAAAAGAGTCAGAGTACAGCATAAAGAAAAAGTATAGCATGTCGAAAGAGTCATAGTATAGTGTGTTGAAAAAGTTGTAGGTATAGTATCCGAGAAAAAGTCATAGTATAGCATGTCGAAAGGTCATGAAAAAGATCATAGTTATAGTATTATATTGAAAGAGTCATATGCTAGCTCCGAAAAAAATCATAAAAAGTCATAGTATAGGGTGTCAGAAGCATAGTATGCACGAAGCATAGTCCCAATAGATTGCATCAGAACAAAGGGGTAGTAAATCAGGTAGTGTGTTAAAGAAAGTAGTCCAAAAAAGTGTCAAAGTGGGAGGGTCAGTGGTCAGAAAGACTAGGGTGAAGGGGGGAAGGCACAACCCAGATGTTAGGTGGAGGGAAAAAAGGGTAAAACAGTATAGAGAACAAGTATGTGTGATTTAGACATAGGCAGAAAGAAAGATGTTGGGGAGAACAAGTGGTAGAAGCAAGCACGAAAGGGTGTAAAAAAGCTTAGGTAAAAAAAGGGTGGTAAAAAGTAAATTGCTATCTAAAAAGACATGAGTATGCATGCAGGAAGAGTCATAAGGTATAGTATGTTAAAAGAGTTGGTAAGTTGAAAAAAGTCATAGTATAGCATGAAAAAATAAGTGATTATATATGTAAATGTATGGGGACATCCAGAAAAAACAAAAATAAAGTCATATGTAAGGTGCAAAGATGAATGCTTATGCAAAAAAAGAGGAGAGATATGGTGTTAATGTAGAAAAAGTATAAATGAGTATAAAAAATAGAGTAGGTCAGAAAAAGACATAAGAGTCATAGAGTATAGGTGTTAAGAAAGCCATAAATGGACCCAAGACGCAAAAAAATATGGGTGGGGGTGAAAATCTAGTATAAAATGAAAAGTCTAAATATAAAGGTGTAGCTCAAAGTATGAATAAGGTATGTTAAAAAGTAAAGTAGAAAAGGCTAAAGAGTCATAAGAGTATAGGGTGCTGAAAAAGTTAGGCATAGAGTAAAGAGTCATAATTAAGTACATAGGTATATAAAAGAAGTCATAATATAGATGAGAAAAAGCTCAAAATCAAATAAATATAGAAAGAACGCATAGTTAGGCGTTAAAAGAGTGCAGGATGCTATTTAGAAGAAATGAGAACGCAAAACGAAGTCATAAAGCCTAGTATAGGTAGTAAGAAAACCGTTATAAAGATAATGTGTTTAAAAAGAGTCATAGTAGAGTTGAAAAAAGTCGAAAGAGGTGTGTTTAAAAGTCATAGTAGCCATACAAGGAAGAACATGAGTATAGAGTATTGAAAGAAGTCTATGAGTAGAGTAGTTGAGAAAAAGAGCTCGTTGCATGTAAAGTCCTAGAAGGTCCATAATAAGATTTCGAAAAAAGTCATAAAGTGCAAAGAGCCTAGAGCGTCAAAAAGATAGTGGCTATCTAAGAGTAAATTACAACATCCAAAGCATGAAATTAGATAGAAAAGTCATAAGTATCGTGTTAAGTTAGAAAAAAGAGTTGTAGATGTATCCGAAAGTCATAAGTAAAAAAGGGTCATAAAGTCATAAGGTATAAAAGTATGTTGAGAGTCCTAAGTAGTGCTTACGAAAAAGTCATAAAAGTCATGAGTATGGGTGGAAAAAGGTCATAGATGCGTCTCGAGAGTCATAAAGAACCAGCAAAATCATAAATTAAGTGGTGCGAAAAAAAAGTCATAAGGTATAGCGTAGCGAAAAAGATAAAGAAGTCATGCAAGTATAAAGGTATGTTAAAGAAGTCAGCGTGGTATAAGGGTAATGTTAGAAAAGTATAGAAAAAAGTAATATAAATTAAAAAAAAATGATCTTATAAGAAAGACATGAGGAGATGCAAAGTATGATTGTGTTATAACTAATTCGTCTCCAGAAAAAGTCATAAAAAGAGGTCCCGCAAAGTATAGATTTAGAAGTTAAAAGACATAGGGAATCATTAGGTGATGAAAAAGTCTATAATGTGCGAAAAATCGTAAAAAAAGAGACGGTACAAAAGATCAAAGGTATAGCTGTTAGAGCTATCATTCAGGGGTGAATTGTTGTCCGACCGGTAAGTGTTGAAAACTAGTTGCGGCCTTCTTGCTAGCATGTCGAAAAAGTCATGGTATAGTGTGTTGAAAAAAGTCATAGTATAGTATGTTGAAAAGTCATAGTATAGTGTGTTGAAAAAAGTCATAGTATAGTATGTTGAAAAAAGTCAATCTAGTATTTCAAAAAAAGTCATAGTATAGCATGTCGAAAAAGTCATGAAAAGAGTCATAGTATAGTATGTTGAAAAAGTCATGGTATAGTGTGTTGAAAAAAGTCATAGTATAGTATGTTGAAAAAAGTCATAGTATAGCATGTCGAAAAAGTCATAAAAAAGTCATAGTATGTTGAAAAAAGTCATAGTATAGCATGTCGAAAAAGTCATGAAAAGAGTCAGAGTACAGCATATTGAAAAAGTCATAGTATAGCATGTCGAAAAGTCATAGTACAGCATGTCGAAAAAGTAATAAAAAAGTCATAGTATAGTATGTTGAAAGAGTCATAGTATAGTATGTCGAAAAAGTGATGAAAAAAAGTCATAGTATAGGGTGTCGAAAAAAGTCATAGTATAGCATGTCAAAAGAGTCATAGTATAGTATGTCGAAAAAGTCATGAAAAAAGTCATAGTATAGTATGTCGAAAAAGTCATGGTATAGTGTGTTGAAAAAAGTCATAGGATAGCATGTCAAAAAAGTCATAGTATAGTGTGTTGAAAAAAGTCATAGCATAGTATGTCGAAAAAAGTCATAGTATAGCACGTCAAAAAGTCATGAAAAAAGTCATAGTATAGTATGTCGAAAAAGTCATGGTATAGTGTGTTGAAAAAAGTCATAGGATAGCATGTCAAAAAAGTCATAGTATAGTGTGTTGTAAAAAGTCATAGTATAGCATGTTGAAAAAGTCATGGTATAGTGTGTTGAAAAAAGTCACAGGATAGCATGTCAAAAAGTCATAGAATAGTGTGTTGTAAAAAGTCATAGTATAGCATGTCGAAAAAAGTCATGAAAAAAGTCATAGTATAGTATGTCGAAAAAGTCATGAAAAAAGTCATAGTATAGCATGTCGAAAAGTCATAGTATAGTGTGTTGTAAAAAGTCATAGGATAGCATGTCAAAAAAGTCATGAAAAAGTCATAGTATAGTGTGTTGTAAAAAGTCATAGTATAGCATTTTCGAAAAAGTCATGAAGAAAGTCAGCATAGTATGGCGAAAAAAGTCATGAAAAAAGTCATAACATAGTATGTCGAAAAATGTCATGAAAAAAGTCATAGTATAGCATGTCGAAAAAGTCTTAGTATAGGGTGTTGAAAAAAAGTCCTAGGATAGCATGTGAGAAAAGTCATAGTATAGCATAGTATGTCGAAAAAGTCATGAAAAAAGTCATAGTATAGTATGTCGAAAAAGTCATGGTATAGTGTGTTGAAAAAAGTCATAGGATAGCATGTCAAAAAAGTCATAGTATAGTGTGTTGAAAAAAGTCATAGCATAGTATGTTGAAAAAGTCATAGCATAGTATGTTGAAAAAGTCATAGTATAGTGTGTTGAAAAAAGTCATAGTATAGCATGTCAAAAAAGTCATGAAAAAAGTCATAGTATAGTATGTCGAAAAAGTCATAGTATAGTGTGTTGAAAAAAGTCATAGTATAGCATGTCAAAAAAGTCATGAAAAAGTCATAGTATAGTATGTTGAAAAAGTCATGGTATAGTGTGTTGAAAAAAGTCATAGTATAGCATGTCGAAAAAGTCATGAAAAAAGTCAGCATAGTATGTCGAAAAAAGTCATGAAAAAAGTCATAGTATAGTATGTCAAAAAATTCATAAAAAAGTCATAGTATAGTGTGGTGAAAAAAGTAATAGTTTATTATGTTGAAAAAGTCATAGTATAGTATGTCAAAAGAGTCATAGTAAAGTATGTCAAAAGAGTCATAGTATAGCATGTTTGAAAAGTAATGAAAAAAGTCATAGTATAGTATGTTGAAAAAGTCATAGTAAAGTACGTCAAAAAAAGTTGAAAAGAAGTCATTACTTTTTCTATGTCGAAAGAGTAATAAAAAAAAGTCGGATCTGAAGTTTGATCAACTGCTTAATCTGCTGAGGAAGGGGGTGTGATATGTTACTACAGCAGCTACTAATAACTAAAGACCTGCTGTTTCGAAGGTCTAATCTGAAGAAAAACTAGTTTTGTGAGTTGAGACAAAGTCGGTAAAAACATTTCATATACATGAATTTCAAGTCAGTTGTAGGTATGTACAGTACAGGCCAAAAGTTTGGACACACCTTCTCATTCAATGCGTTTCCTTTTTATTTTCATGACTATTTACATTGTAGATTCTCACTGAACGCATCAAAACTATGAATGAACACGTGGAATTATGTACTTAACAAAACAAGTGTGAAATAACTGAAAACATGTCTTATATTTTAGATTCTTCATAGAAGCCACCCTTTGCTTTTTTTATTAATAAGGGAAAAACTTCCACTAATTAACCCTGACAAGGCACACCTGTGAAGTGAAAACCATTTCAGGTGACTGCCTCATGAAGCTCATTGACAGAACACCAAGAGTTTATATATATGTATATATACACAGTATATAGGCATTTTTGTACATTAACAAGTGAATGTCATGCTTCAGAGCCCAGCAAAAAAGTGACATGACACAGATCCAGAATGTGATGTATTAACTGGACAATAGTTCATAAAGTTAATATGCCTTACCGTGCATGGCGTGCTTCTGCCCAGACAGTAGTTTGACCAGAGCCCAGAAGGCGTCCTCTTCATTCATGTATATCAGCAGCAGAGCTGTAATCTGGCTCATGCCCTGGCAGTAGCCCACCTCCTGCGCACACACACACACACACACACACACACACACACACACACACACACACACACACACACACACACACACACACACACACACACACACACACACACACACACACACACACACACACACACACACACACAGCCATGTCAGTCAGTGGGAAACTTGGAATATTTGTGTCCTTGTTGCTTAATATTACTTACAAAAATGGATCCAAAACCTAAAGTAACATCTTGGAAAACAGTACTGATAGTAAAAGCACAGTTGTCTGCAGACTGAGAGTGTGAGTGACTCACTGTGTTGTACATGGAGTAGGCTGTGAGGACGTGGAAGAGAGCCTGCTGCCTGAAAACACACAAACCACACAGAGTTTAAAGTTTCCGGATCGTCATTCATAGCGTTGCTTCTGTATTCTGACATCTTTAACTTCCAGCTAAATCACACGTGTACGACCTAGAAGCCGCACGTCGGGTGTAAAATCAATAAACGCGATAGACGATATCCTCTGCTTGCTGCAGTATGCTTCTTAATTTCCCAGCAGGAGCGTTACAAAAATTACAACAAGTGTTATTGTTTTATCATAATATAGAGTACATAAGAGGTGAGGCTGGTTGCTGAGTCTCTTGGTCTTATATATTCATCAGAGGCGGTTGTCAAATAAATGTAACAAAGCAGAAGTCCAAACAGAAAAAGGGGACATGAGCCGTGTCACTTTCATATTTGGAAAGCTTTGGGGGTTTAGTAATCAGTTAGGGCAGACTTTCAGCTTCATTAACCAGCTTCTTTTGAATTATTTATACCTTCTCTATGTAGTTAATTAAAGCATAAAACGCATCTTGCTCTAGTCTGACAGTACACCTGTTAAATAAAGTGTGAAAATACATTTAAACCAGTTTATTTTTGCTGCTAAGTGCCAACTCCTGCTGTGTTTCTGCTCTATACTTATATATTCCTGAGATTACTGGTCAGTCAAACAGTAAGAGAAGTGCTGTAAAGTCTTTTTTTCTTCCTCTTTAGCCATACAGGTCAAATGATCTTGCATATATGTTTCTCGAAAAAATAGAATAAGGACTGAATTGTTGCCATGTGATTAATCCCGCTGCAGATTAATTGACCTGTTGGATAAATGAAAGACATGTACATATGTATACATGGGTTTATATATGTATTTATTATGTGTGTTTTAGTTTTTCTGACAGATATGAAATAGAATAAACACAATGGTTAAAAAAAAAGACTTGTGACTGAGATGCCATTTATAGAGGTGTTTTTAAACCAATCAGATTGCTGTATCCCAATATTCTGACATTGTCCCATATATTTCTACTGTAGTAGTATGTATGTTGTTGTGCTAAATTAGCACACAGTTCTGTAAAATCCAATGTCAATTTAGTGGCATCTTTTATTTTGAAGGGCACACGTTGACTGGTGTTGTTAATTGATGTAATATTTCCTTACAGTATTTTCCTATGCTTCGTATTGTGTTGCTGATGTATTTATAATGGGAGAAAATATGTTTCCGTGTAGGAAATGTTTTATTTTACGAACTGTACAATTGCCAATAAATGGCTGTATAAACAACAGGAAGTGTGGTCCTTGTCCACCACGCAACAGTACACATTTTGGATCTGTCAGGCTTTAATATAGTTTCCACAAGCGGTAATGTTTTTTTCTAGTTATTGCTATAGGAGAGTAAAGGGGGGGTTGTTAATGCAGCGGTGAATTCTGGAGACACCCACTTGACATCGTAGCGATGCATGAACATGATGTGGTCCCTGTAGGTGCGGTTCACATCCAAGTCAATCTGACGGATGTCGGGGGACACTCCTCTGGCTCTGGCCTTTAGTTTCTGTAGACGACCAGAAAACACACACACACACACACACACACACACACACACACACACACACACACACACACACACACACACACACACACACACACACTTTAACAACTAAGGTCAGTAACAGAGGGTCAAACTTAATTTCACCAAGGTATCATGTTTGGTATCATTCCAGGCATTATTAGTGGGGTAACTTACAAAATACACAGTCGGATCCATTAGCACCTGCACTAAGCTAACCAGCTGATAACGCTAACTCTCCCAATGTTCGATCCCGGTGTAAAAAGCTTCTGGGGGGTTGTTTGGCTCGAGGTCATGGTGCAAAGGACCCTAGGGTGAAATTACTCCGAACCATCACTTTAACTCCAAGTCTTCCAGAGTCGCGGCCAAAGCCGATTCCAAAGACCGCTGTTCTCCAGCAGCAGCGGCCATCTTTGTTTTCAAGTAGCGGGGAATTCACGCGGAACCGTCGCCACTCTGCCGTCCTTATGTTAAGCCCGCCGACTCTCACGATGTGATTGGCCTGACTAGAGTTTGGTTTTTCCAACTCGCAAGCCAACGGAGAGTTGCTAGACTGACCCTGGCTGCGTCTAGATTTCTAGGCTAAAGTTTGACCCATTTAGCCTGACTGTATCTCTACTTGGTAAACGTCTACTTCAACCAACCTTGTAGGGCCGAAATGAAACATAATTTGACTGCTTTACGGCTTGTTTTCTGCCTTGAAGTAGGGCTGGGCCAAAATCTTCTATCCCGATATAGGTCTGATTACAATTTTTTCATATCTTTAAAACGATATATGTCACAATATACTGTATGTCCATGATTTATAAATAGTCTATATGAAATAACCACATGGTAAAGCCAGTTTTTGTATACTCCTGTGTGAATTAAATACTGTACAAATGAGAAGTACCGAGTATTTTGTTTATTCATTTTATAAGGTACTTAAGTGCAAAATTAACATAAAGTGCGAGGATCAGAACGTAAAGTGTCGTCCAAATATCGCAAATATTGCTTTAATGCAAATCGGCCGCTGGTTTTTCGACATCACGATAGAAACGAATATCGAAACATATATTTTATAAACAGACATTTTTATATCGTTTTGACGATATATATCGTCATACCGCCCGGCCCGACCTTGAATCTATTCGGAAAGTATTTCAGTGAATAGTTTTCCGTCAATAGTTTAGAAAAACACAAAATCCAATTGTGTGCATTGCTGAGCATTTCTCTCAAGTGGTTAAAGGAGGATCCAGTTTTAATTTATTAGAATTGTTCATGTGCCCTTATGCTTGTATGATGTTAATTTGAGGTGAAAGGTTTAAAAAGATACTGTTTTGTCTTTGTTGTATATTTCATGCCTTTTCGTCAACCAGATTAAATACATTTTCACACAAAAGATAAAATGGATTATTATCGACAGAAACCTTTTCATTCACAGTTCATATTTCCCACTGTGTTTGCTTTGTTTACCGTCTGTGCCCTCGGCTCATAATTTCAATACTTTCACACGGCAACTAAAGGTAGCGCTATTATTGATCCCGCCAGCTCAACTTTCTAAAGCGATCCAAAGTTTGACTCTGTTCTTTACAGTGTGCCGATTTACACAAACACAATTAAGCCTCTGAACCTGCGTCTTGCCCACTGCAGCTCGGTGAAATCAAATAAAGCCAAGGTGCTCACTTAGGAATCTTTATGAGGCGTGTGCTGCAATGAAGGCTGATTTAATAAACTGTGTGTGGGAGAGCAGGAGTGTTAAGTGTGCGTTCCATACCTCGTAGAAGTCTTTCTTCTCCTCCTTTATTTTGGGTATATCGAGCAGCAGACACCACACTTCCCCTCGGAGCTGCAGGGGAATTCCCTTATAGACCCTCCTGGCCAGCTGGAAGAAAACAAACAGCAGGCGGTCCCTTGTTAGGAAGGCCTTCAAAGAGGAGAAGAAACCCCCTCCACATGTAGACCAGAGCTGAGAACAGGTTGTTATTAGAGATGTTCTGATACTCTTTTTTTTGGGGGGTTGTTTTAGGGATGTTTTTCGATCATGCACAACAAAACATGCAAGAATTAAATCCCCCTTTCAATACCATGGATATAATGCCAATCGACCAGCCATGCCAAAACACCTAACTAGTCGTTTTGGTGCCTAAACATCCCCGCAGGACGCTAACTTTTTTCTGGCTAAACCCCACTACCATCCATGGTCCCTGAAGGGACCGTCATCTCGCGGTGCCTGTAGCCGGCTCGCAGGCACCTATTGGTGGGTAAACAACCGCTAAATTGTAAATAGCTGGTTGCTAAATACAACCAGCAGCTGCAGCTCAGATTTTATCGTTGTATGGCAGTATCGACTGTTCACGTTACAGCGCTTTACTTAGTTTAAAAAAATTCTATTTTAGGTATATGATATATGGTCTGTTGATGAAGTAGCATTGATCACTTTGAGATGGAGGGGAATGACAGTTAAGTTTAGGCACCAAAACGACTAGTTAGGTGTTTTGGCATGGCTGGCCAATTGAAAATTGAATGTTGGATTTTGCAAGAAATTAACACATTTTGTAGGTTGATGGGACACTGAGTGTTTTCTTGTAATATCTCAATTTGTTTTAACTCGAGGACTTTCTGACCTTTAATCAATACAAGGTGTAGAAGATTTACAACCTTGTTTTCAAATAATTTGATCCATAGAATTTGGCTCCACTGATCCTGGTTGTTAGTTATTTTAATAGAAGTTATTAACGGATACAGAACAAATGCTTACAGTGTACAAAAAAAACATGAAAAGGTGAAACAAACAAAGCGAAAAAAATACAGTTTTATCTGTTCAAAAGGTTGCTGCTGCAGACCACCGGGATGCAATCGGAGCCTCTGGCAGTTGCTAAAAAAAATATTCAGAGAGAAACCCATCAAGCGAGCTGCTCTGAGCGTGTCAAAGATGTCAGAGATACCAACAGCGTATGCACGGATCGACTCGGCACTCTCCCCGAGCAAAAGCAAAGGGCTTTGGAAGGTGAACCGCGAGCATGTGGCTGGACGAGCTCCAGGAGCGATTGTGGGCAGAGAGAGAAAGTGAGAGGGAGTCCGAGAGACTGCTATGCATGCAGAACAGTCCAAAGTAATTCAGTGTGCACAAAGAGATGGAAAATCATTCCGGACTCCGGGGCGAGGAAGATTAAGTCTTTAAACCCAAACTGCTGGAACAGCAAAGCTAATCGGAGCAGGGAATTCTCTGTCTACAGCTATTAAAACCCAACCAGCCGCAACGGTTATACAGCAGATATGGGAGGTGTTGGGACTTTAAATGTGCTGCACAGGTGACTGACTTAAAGAAAAGGACAGTCCCTCTATTAGAGGGCTGTATTCACAAAATATCCTGAGGCTAGAAGTAGCTCCCGACTGGCAAGAGTTAGTGCAAGCTCAGTTCTGTGGTGGAACAGTAATTCCCAAGGCATTTCAGAGATAAAATAGGCCCCTACATCTGCAAGAAGTTAGAGGTAGTGCAGAAGATTCCTACATCACTTTTCATTTCCAAGTGTCTCGTATCCGCATAAAACCCAGATGACATTTAAGACACATGCATTTACTATTACTCTCCATAACCTTAAACAAACACATGAATGAGTCGTAATCATGAACTAAGATTGGATTCCATGGATTCAAACCATAGAAATAGAATGAGAGTAGAACGGACATTCCTATTCAAATCAACATTGCAGGATGGTCAGAGTGGCGGCCATTTTTATGTGTACCGTTGCCATTGCACATTATCGAAGGCTACATGACCCACCTGCTTCCCGACACACCCCTGGGATAACGTCCTGAATTCAAATACTTATTTTAACCCAAACCGTGTCATCTCTTCCTAAACCTAACCAATGGTGGGTCTTGTAGGCTGTATTTCTTTTCCTAGGATGGCGAAGGCATGACTTGGCTTACTCTGCCTCTGATTGGCTTAACCTGGTATTCTTACCCTTACCCTAACCAATCTCACTCCTCATGCCTAACCCTAACCAAGCAAACGAGTACTAGCCAATTTTATTTTAGCGGGATTTTAATTTATATTTTACGTTTAATCTAAAATGTCTTGTTGCTTTAAAATAAAAGCACATAGAGTAAACTGATTTCCAGAGATGTGTGAGGTTGAGCTAAGAGGGTTACTGAAGAGTAATAAGTCAGCTGTGGTCTGTGAACTCGCCTGCATGTCAGCATATGTGACGCACAAGATGTATGTGTGGTATCCCTATGAAAAGGCAGTGATGTGTGCGTCATCTCAGAACGAATTACATTTGGTTGTGGGTGTGTGTGTGTGTGTGTGTCTGTGGGTGTGTGTGTGTGTGTGTGTGTGTGTGTCTGTGGGTGTGTGTGTGTGTGTGTGTGTGTGTGTGTGTGTGGAGAATCCAGAGCCTACACTCCATCAAGCTCCTATCACCACACTTGGGACTTACTTCTTGTTTTTAGTGCAACAGCCTTTGTAATTACGCTGATGAGCGAGTCAATGAGAGCATCTGTTAGACTAATCATCCTTTGAGAGTGTGTGTGTGTGTGTGTGTGTGTGTGTGTGTGTGTGTGTGTGTGTGTGTGTGTGTGTGTGTGTGTGTGTGTGTGTGTATATACACTTGAACACGTGTGTCAACATTTACATTTCTGTGGATCTGTGCGGTTCTAGATTTTCTCTGCATTCACTGTGTACATACATACGTTTTTACAGATTTTAAGTAAAACATCACCAGATTTGTTTCACCTGGCGCTTGTCCTCACAAATCCAGATCTTGTTGTCACTTTACAATAAAGAAACTCTTCTAGCGTGGCTTAGGAAAGTAAGCTGAAACCTACAAAGACCACACATAAAGATGGTTTCCCCCCACCCCCCCAACTTGCACAGATATTTTAGTCTTCGGTCAGGAAGGAGCATTTGGACTGAGTTAACACACTGGGCCCTATCTTGCACTCAGCGCAATTGCCTTTGTACACCGACGCATGTATCATTCCTATTCGAACTACGGTGGGATTGGACACTCCGGCGGAATCTGGTCCGGGAGTAATGCGCGATGCGCTCCTGATGGAGCGGGTGGACGGAGATGGAGTGGGGGGGAAGAGGAAGGGGCACAACAGGAGCAGGTGGTGCGTTTGGAGGCCCACGCTCCATTGCTGCAGCAAGCCTCTCCAGACTTGAGGAGATGCGCCCGAGTGGCCGCAGCAACATCGCCACCCAGCCAAGACGGGCATTTATTACTTTGCCGCATCTCGCATCAGCAGCTCCCGCTAGCGTGCGCCAGGCAAATCCGCCGTCATAATAGCAATCCGCCATGGAACAAACGCCCTGCTCTTAAAGGGAATGTGAGATGACGCTCTGATTGGTTTATTGCACGTTACGCCCAAACCACACTTAGCTACTTCAGACCAACCCATTTTAGATTTGCGTCGGGCGCAAGAGTCATTTATCCCGCCGGTATAATAGCAACAGCGCCCGAGATCCGCCCACAAAGCTACTTGCGTTTTGCGTTTCATACTTGCGTTTCAGATCGTTAAAATAGGGCCCACTGAGCCACTGGTCAGTAACAACTGGAGCTCGACCAATTACCGCGTGTTCTTGTACCAAAACAAACATGGACAGCAACCAGCAGCTTGGGCTGTTTTATCTGCAACATTTGTGCTGAAAAGCGAAAAAAGGAGGGGAAAAAAAGCACAGAGTTTGGTTAAGATCATGGATAGTGTAGTGTGTAGGAATACAGTGCCGACAGAGGGGACCTGGAGCTGAGTGAACATCCAGCTGCTTATTTAGAGGTATGTCTCCCTCGGCAACACACAAGTGACGTCATTGGTCACCAACGCTAGTCCTAAATATCATGTTTAAACGTTTAAAAGAAAATCTTTATGTGAACGACTGGCAGCTACTGGATCTGAAGACTTCAGATTAGACTCTTTACATATCACACACTGTTTGATTTTATCTGCCGACTGTCAACACTAACAGACCCAGACTGGAACAGACCCTGTCCAACTGACCCAGGACTAGAACAGACCAGGCCAACAGACCCAGGCTGGAACAGACCCTGTCCAACTGACCCAGGACTAGAACAGACCAGGCCAACAGACCCAGGCTGGAACAGACCATGTCCAACTGACCCAGGCCTAGAACAGACCAGGCCAACTGACCTAGACTGGAACAGACCAGGCCAACAGACCCAGGCTGGAACAGACCCTGTCCAACTGACCCAGGACTAGAACAGACCAGGCCAACAGACCCAGGCTGGAACAGATCCTGTCCAACTGACCTAGACTGGAACAGACCAGGCCAACAGACCCAGTCTGGAACAGACCCTGTCAAACTGACCCAGGACTAGAACAGACCAGGCCAACAGACCCAGGCTGGAACAGATCCTGTTCAAACTCTAGACCGGAACAGACACACACAGACTGAATATTTTGTTATGGATCATTATCAGAAAAAAAACTTGGTGTCGAGCATGCATCTGTGTGCACACCACAGGGAGATACTGCACCACCACTTTACCACCCAGCACCACAAGAACCCTGCTGACTAGAAGTCCTCACGGGTCCGATGGGTTCCTAGCATTCAGCAAACCTCGAAAAAAAAACAAGCAACATCTCTTTGCATGCTGATATCTTGTGATTAAGTTACAAATATATATCGGCCAATATTAGCTCAATGCATGTCTTGCATGGGCATTGCTAGGAGTTGTATATACTAAAACAGATGTCAGGTTGTAATACAGGATACAGGTTATAACTCAATTTTGCTGAAATATGTGGCTGCTGAATTTTGCCTTCATAGGGCAGAATGATTCAATGTTATTTATTGTGTCAAATCACAACAGAAGATATCTCAGGACACTTTACAGATCGATCTAGACCACACTCTATAATTTACAAAGACCCAACCATTCCCACCCAAGAGCAGGCATTTGGTGTCACAGTGGCGAAGAAAATATTTCTTTAAAAAAGGTCCCAAGGCATGAAAATTTCACTTTATGAGAATTTTTTAACATTAATATGAGTTCTCCCAGCCTATGTGTAAAATGAAAGCTCAGATGGGCCGATCTGGAATCTTCTCCTTATGAAGAGCAAGGTTACCTCCCCTTTCTCTGCTTTGCCTGCCCAGAGAATTTGGCCCCCCCATGAGAGAGAGACATCATGGCTTTCAAACAAGCAAAGTGGCAGTTGGTCAAGGCCACACCCCCACCCTCCACCTTGCCCCCCGCTCTCTCCTCCTCAATAGCTACAGACACAGAAATGGCACATACTAAGGAAAGCTCATTGTGGGACTGGCTCTAGTGGCTGTAATTCTGTACCAAGGCTGAATTTCGGAAAAGACTTCAGATACAGTATTAGGGGACCACTAGGCCTATATAAAAGAGACTTCAGATACAGTATTAGGGGACCACTAAGGCCTATATAAAAGAGACTTCAGATACAGTATTAGGGGACCACTAAGGTCTATATAAAAGAGACTTCAGATACAGTATTAGGGGACCACTAAGGCCTATATAAAAGAGACTTCAGATACAGTATTAGGGGACCACTAAGGCCTATATAAAAGAGACTTCAGATACAGTATTAGGGGACCACTAAGGCCTATATAAAAACATCCAAAAAGCAGCATGTCATAGGACCTTTAAACAGGCAAAACCAACCAGAATAATGACTGCTAATTAAAAGAAGAAACCGAAAAGCAACAGCAGCCACTGAACAACGTGCATGCAGTCTGCAAATCTTGTGCCGCAAATCCTCCAGCAGCACGAGAACACACTTACTGTTGCTGTGCCACTTACGTGAAGAACGGCACTGGGACACAGCTTCAGTCTTACTCGCTGGGTTCACCTCATCGGCGCCACAATACTATCACTGGGATGCTAAACGCTACAACCTCGAGCCAAATTCATCGAGTGCGGCTGGCGGCGGAGGCTGCTTTACATCTGCTCAGCTCTCTCGTTCTATCCTACCGCGGGCTAAATGTTCCCAGCAGCTGGCAAGTGAGGAAACAAAATAAGAGACGTGTCGAGCGTGACCCTGAGCTGAAAATACGCTGACAAAGGTGGGGGGGGGGGGACAGCCCTGAATCTTTAAAGAGGAAAGAAGAAGAGGGATGTGATGGAGGGAAGGACTAAATACTCCACTGCTGTTTAAAACAAAGAGGAAGCGATGCTGTAGAGGAGTCTTGCTGTGCTCTTAGTGCCAGCCATGAGTGTATTTCACATTTCAAAGCCCACAAGCCCACACACTAAATCCCTGCTGAAAGCAAACATACAAATGAAGGACACGGCGAAGCGCTGCAGGCAACACCACAACACAACCTGCACCTAAAAAAAGACACTAATGAAGGCAGCCATAACTGATACCTACCCCCCCCACCCTTTAATGATCCATGTGGGAGGCAGACACTCCTCTCAGGCTTTGGAACAGCCTCCCATCCCACATTAAGGCTTGTTCTATGATTGTACATTTTAAATCCAACATAAAAAAGACCCGCCTTTTCACTTGCTTTCAGCTGCTTTTCACCGCTTGACTTGCTTTTTAATCTATTGATGATTTAATTGCCTCTCCTAACTTTCTTCTTCTCTACTTGACTTTGGTGTCTTCATGTGAGTTGTTTTGTGTGAAATTTTGTATTGTTTGTTATGGACTCTTTATCTATTGTATGTAATCTGATCTATCAAGGCAGATTTCAAACCATCTGCCATGGTTGCAGGGCCTGACATTATCTCTTTTTTGCTCACTGCGGCTAGTGGTTTTCCAAAAGCTACTAGCCACTCTGCGTTTTCACTAGCCGCTATTTTGTGAAAAATAAATAAATAGGCAAAGCCTGACATGTCATGTATTCCCCCCCCCCCCACCACTGCACAGCATTGACATATATGTGAGATGTGGCGACAAACGGAGAAACAGAAGATCACCTTCTCGCTGTTCTTGTATTTGTCCCAGCTCTTCAGCATCTTCAGCCACTTGGTGGTCCTCTCCACCTCCATGTGTTTTTGCTGAGCGGAAAGAAGAAGTGACACATTAATAACTTCCTCTCTCGTCTCGAGTTGTGCTGTGGCTGCGGTCCCGTCCGATGGGAACACACTTTAATCTGTATGTTCAAAGTGGTTTGAAGCAGTCGAGATGCTCTACTTTAAGTCTTCTGTAGCTGTGAGTGAGCTCATGTTTTATGAAGGATTGATTTCGGGATTTGAATATCACACACGCAATCACTTTTGTTTGTTTTTAAATATGTTTATACATTTGTTTCCAATTATGGTAGAAAATAATGAATACAAATTATAACGTTGATTTTTTTTAAATTTATTTATTGCCAAACACTCCAGTAGCATGTACGGGCTGAGAGCTTTTCAAGTGTAAAAGCTCCTTATTTCCCATGGTACATGAAAGCAACATTTGATGTGTTGACACATCCCAGAAATCAAACATCCAACAGACAGCAAGACATTTTGAAAAACACTCTGAGATGTCAGACAAACAGAAGAAGATTCAACCCAACGTGATCGAAAAACAAGTCCGTCTATTTTTAGTCGAAAGTAGGAAGAATCCACAGACTTCCAAAAGTGACAGAGATGACCTGCGAACTTTACACGATCCGAATAGCTGCGAGAACTATTTTTAAAGTAATAATGACATTGAGTCTTTGGAACACTTTGAATCTAACAGTATGTGCTCCGAAACAAAGATGACTAAACTCAGACATCTTTGGGAGGAGAAACTCATTCATAACGGTTATTAACCGTTTTATTTCTCTCGGTAAGGTTTATACGTTGAAATCAGCAATTTGTTTTCCACCACAGGGACTTTTCCAGGAACAGTTTTTTTGGGAACTTTATTTTCATTTTGTTTGGAGAAAACAGGGTCTACATTAAGTTCCTGGGCCCAAAAACTCAAGCTGAACAAGGGGTTGGGCAACATGAAAATATGAACTATGAGACGATGTAAATTTGTCGACCGTTAGTCAAAACAGTTTAATATGCTAAGATAGCTGTTATGTCACTGTAGTATCGATGTGTAGTAGCATGTGCTGGATTTACATTAGCTGGATTGGTAAAAAAAATAAAAATAAATAAAATTCCTGCCAGGTTTTTTTATCCATGATCTGTTTCTCATTTCATTTTTCCAGAAAATACACTATATCACACAATATAGTAATATGACAGATAATTAGATCCATATTGCCAACTCCTATCAGGAACTATCCAGATCATTGACCAATTGTCAACTGGAAATGCAAACAGGAATGTGCAAAAGGAACTTGTATTTCCTGATTGATTAGTTGCAAAGCTTAATTGAATTTGTGTGTGTGTGTGTGTGTGTGTGTGTGTGTGTGTGTGTGTGTGTGTGTGTGTGTGTGTGTGTGTGCAAAATAGGAAGGGTTAGGATTTTGATTGCACACTTTGCACATATTTGTGAATGGGAAGGGGTTAGAGGATGGATACCAGACCCGAGCCCGATGGGACCCGACAGGCTGGGTTTCGGACAGATATTTAGAAATGATGTTCGGGTTTGGGTCGGGCTCGGTCACATCAGCGCGCCTCTTGTGCGCGCCTGTGTTAACGTGCGCTTGTTGCCCCCAACTCATCTGTTGACATTTCCGAATGCCTTCCTACAGTTGCTTATTAAAAGCGGGCTTTCCACACAAACCAACGTACGTGTCGAGATTTTAACCGGGTCGGGCTCGGGTCGGGCTCGGACATCAATATCTTAATACCTGTCGGGCTCGGGCCGGGTTTCGATTACTGCTCTGTCGGACGCGGGCTGGGCTCGGACAGAAAAATGTGGGCCAATCCGCACGTGGAGGAATGACTAAGCCCATGAAAATTTTATTGATGCAACTGTGCCCACATTTGCGTATTATTGAAAATTAGCTGTGAATGCGTTTGTAAAATTGTATCCTCTGATGTTTTGTACTTGCATTGAATATGTTTGTGTTACCTGCCTGCCCAGGGACTATGGGTGGAAAATAGCAATGCGTCTCTCCTTGTTCTATCACAAGGTTAATGTTTAAATGTACACCGTCCCTGTTTAAATACAATTACATCACATTACAATTCCCGGGCCATAAACTACACGGATTTGATTAAAATACAGAAAATGAAGAGAAGTAACGAAGTAACTCACTCTCTCCTCCACCGAGTCGTAGGATGGAAGTTCATTCTTACTGAGGAGAGAAGACAAAAGAGAGAAGGATGTAGTGAAAGGATAAATAGTGTAGGATTTGTCCTTGCTGTCATATGTGCAGTGGAGGAATCATAGTTTAGTCAACGCTGCCATGAAAAAAAAAAAACACCAAACACTGATGGATGAAACAAGTGAGTGATCTCCGGGTCAGTGCTCGTCTCACTCTCTCCGACAGCAACATCAAACATGTCAGGGGGGAGTGGGGGGGTCACACAAACAGGAAATAACAGATTAGACATTCCTCAATTCCTGCTCTGCTTATCTGTGTCTCAAAGTCCCTGCAGGAGTTACCCGGAGGAGGGTTTGTCTTTTCCTGTTCACAGCAAGGGCTGAAAAACCTTCCACTGTATACACGTTCAACGCAGAAATTAGTCCCGATGAGGCGCGTTGCTTTGTTTTTTTTAATGAAATATTGTGTATTTCATGACTTTATATAAATAGATCAACAAATGAACGAAGTACCGCGCGTGGGGACTCTGCAGGACCGCACCATCGTTTTTTCGTTCAAAAGATTTCGATACCAGTACCAATACATATACCGTGACTTCGATACTGGTTCCTGAACTATACATTTTTTCGATACCAATTTTATAGAAATCCATTTTAACAAAAACTAATTACAACATTATGGCACAAATCTTTTTTTTTGGAGCCCCGTCTCAGTTTTTCCTGCGTGCCTCTACGACATGCAGCGCTTAACAGCCAATCAGCAGCATTATTAGATCTTGGTAGAAGCATGCTGCGTGCTTATTGGCTCACGGACGCTGTTGAGATTTACTCCTTTGGTATTGAAATTTGGTTTTGAATAACGAGCCATTTTTCGATACTCAATACTGTAGAGGCAATTCAGTCGGTGCCTAAAAAGTATTGAATTGGGTACCCAGCCTTATTCAAGACCGACTCTCTGGTCCACATCTGAGCCTGAAACCAGCTTTCACACCTCACTGAACCCAACCCAACTTTTGGGATGCAGCCCTGGCTCTGAAGAAAAATAAAAATACAGAGCGAGAAGACGCCCTTTTAAGCTAATGTCTATTCTTGCTCTACTCTTTTTCCGTCCACACAGCTTCTTAAGCCTACAAAGCTCATCTCTGCTGCCAGTCTGCCCAGTCTAAAGCATCATCCCTGGGCTTCCTCGTCTTCTTTTTCTGCCAGTGACCTTCACCTCAGGCTACTTATGTCCCTGTCTCAAACAATCATATAATGCTGAGGTTGTTTTTTTTTCCTTCCAACATCCTATAATCTCTCCCTCCATCTGGATCGTACCACTCTATCCTAACACTGATGCCCTGTGATTGTGGCTAACCAGGCTGCTTCCTGCCTTGAGTGGGCCAGTTTATATATACAGTTCATATATATATATATATATACACACAGTTCATATATACATACACACAGTTCATATATATATATATACACATATATATATATATATATATATATATATATATATATATGACACTCCAGCACAGTGCTGTTTAAGAGCCTTGCAGCCTCCCGACCGGCTCGGCCAAAGCCACAAACACACGCTTCTCTCAGCAACACTCGCCCTCACAGCCTCTCATTTTCTTCCTTTTCCCCTATCAATGTGGTGCTACTGTTTGAAGAGGGCTCTGGAGGTCATTCATTTAGTTAACTAATGACAGGTTATGATGTTTTTTTCTGTGCGAGTCCTTACTGAACAAAGCCAAAGCGGTCGATGACTTTGTACAGGTGGAAGTTGGTGTCCTCCCAGGGCTCCACCGTGGCCTCTTTTCCCTGCAATCAAGAAGAGACAGAGTGGAATGAATAACACCGGACTGTACATGTCGAAAGAAGATGGACAGAAAGTTAACTGGCAACGATTTTTAAAGCGCCAAAAAAATACATTTGAAAAACTCAACAGCAATGTCTCTTTCCAGAAATCCTGACGCAGTTTGATGTAATTTCTACCAAACTACACCCGCCAACCGTATTATGTAATAAGGTCGGCAGGTATAGTTCGGTAAAAAAGAAAATAGTTCCTACATGAAACTGCTCTCAACCAGGTCTGTGGATCATCTTGAGGAACCGGGTCATGATTTCTGGAAAGAGACATTGCTGTTGACTTTTTTAAATGCAATGTTTTGTCGCTTTGAGCTCCAGAATCCGAATGCCATCTAGTTCCATTATATTGGAGAGAAGGCAGACATCTCTATGGCCGATATCTCCAACACTGGGCAACTCACACCTAAACAATCTAGACTGATAAATAGCACTACAGGTAAGAGGATAAATAGCTATTTCTGATTTCCAACATGCAAACAACAACGTCTGGTTAAAGAAAGTATTTGAAATGAATAAATTAAAAAAGAAACAGAAAAATGGGACGAGAGAATGGGGAAAACAATGAAAATCAAATAAAAAAAACTTGTTTGAAGACATAAGCTTGTGGCGGACATTTTTGCGATTCCTCTGACATTTTATAGACACAACGATGAATCAATTAATCAAAGAAAAAATAATCAACAACGTTAGATGCAGCCCTGCAGTTGGTCTGCTGCTGGTTCTGCGCTGAAATAAACTGAACAGCAACTTGCTCCAAATGACATGCCACCCACGTTCTTCAGGGGGCAGAGAATCATGTTTTGATTGGCTGCTACATTAGGAGGGGAGCCACGACTCTGGCGCCCTTGGGAAAGTGTGTCGGCGTGGGTGTGTGTGTTTATGAGACAGAAAGAAGCTGTGTGTGTGTGTGTGTGTGTGTGTGTGTGTGTGTGTGTGTGTGTGTGTGTGTGTGTGAGTGAGAGTGTGTGAGAGAAGCGGTTAACAGGTGTGAAATGAACAGCCAGACGCCCACCTGCGTCACCGTCTGACTCCAGGCGTCCGAGAATCGGGTTCTAGTTAATTCACCACCATGGGCCAATGACACAGAGAACCCACAATAAGATGTGTGAGGAAGGATTATGTAGAGAGAGAAGAGCAGGGGGAGAATATCAAAGAGTGCGTGAGAGAAAGGATAATAGGAGAATAGAGGACAAAAAGTTGAAAAAGAGTCAATGCAAAGCTCACACCGTTACGAACTTAAAAATGGAAATGTCACTAAAATTGATTTTAAGGCCTTGTTGCCCTGAAAAATGAGACACTTAAAGTTCTCAAACTGATGCAAACATGAACACAAAAACATTTCAATTCACGTCCATTACATTTTCTAGGTTCCCATATTGCTTTGGGGAATGTAAACAGGAAGTATAATGTTGCTAATGTTGAGCCCCCTTTTTTTTAAGCCTATATTTGTTTGAATGTTTATGTTTATAGTGCGTAGTACAACAACACTGTTGGAGCGTCCACATGATACAAGCCTTCCGTGATCGCGCACTGCCCCCACCCCTGTTCCACACAGTTGCTAGCAGCCAAGGAGGACACGGAGGATTAAAAAAACATGATGGACTCTTCAGAAGAGGTCATTATCGTCACTCCAGTTTCTGCGCGCGAAAGTCGCCGGACGACACAATCTTCTGAACATAGTCATACTGAGAAATACATTAAGAGAGTTGTGTGGAGCTGATAGTCTTAATTAGCTTTGTAGCAACTCATTTGTCAATGGCTTGAATGTAACGGACGTTCATTAATATTAAAAAGTTACGCACTAAAGCTTTAATAAATAACAAAACAAAATAAAAAGAATAAGGATTTTTATTTATTTGTTAATTTATTTTTGAAAAATATATATACATTTTTCAACAGAAATTACTCTATTTTTTCTGTATATTTCTTTTTTTAAATTTAATTTATCTATTGTTATCCCTTTATTCCTCTATATATTTCCACATTTAGTTTCTTATTTTTTTCCAGATGTATTCTTTTTTGATGACACTCCAATGACTCCATACCATTAGAAGTATGCCGAATTAGCTATTAGTAACTCCGGTTTACAATGTACCCATTGATGTACAGACAACTATCATTGAATTTGCTGAAGAAAACTTAAAAACGTGATGATTCTCAGGCAAGTTCTGAATTCTTTTTTCTCGCTTTGATTTCTAAGTGAATGTATTATTATTATATTATTTATTTACAACTCTGTATGTACTGTCAGTTTGAAACTGCACAAAAGCACGTTACTAAAATATGGATGCGAGTAAAGCTTTACCTGAAAACCTGAGCACTTTGAAGAACACAAAGGCATTAAACTGCTCACCACAGAAACAACAACACCATCTGCTACCTGGTGCTCTCCACAAAAATATCCTAAAAATATTCTTCGTACAGTAACAGAGACAGAGGGCCCGTCTGTGGTTTCGCAGTTCAGTCTGACGACCAGATGTTGAGGTGAAATATTTCTAAATTCATCTCCTCCCTCAGCAGAAACACACCAACTAAAAAAAAGAACTCAAACACACACACACACACACACACACAAACAGTACACCCAAACATCAATGTGGAATAACCGGCCTAATGAAGGGCATAGTGTTCAGTGCTAATCTCATCAAAAGAGCGTGCTATTTAAAAATATACACACACACACACACACACACACACACACACACACACACACACACACACACACACACACACACACACACACCCACACACACACGGTTTAGGTTTATTGGTTTGCACATAGAACACAATACAGGGGGGGAGGAGCTTATAGTGAAAACTCACCAGGTCACTAAAACAGAATTTACAGTACAATAAAAAACAAAACAAATATTATGATAGCTGAACAAAAAGTAGGAGATTTAGATAATAAAAGCCGACGAAGAGTTCAAAAAGCTGGTAAATCATTTCAATAGTTGCCAGTTAGGAGGCTAGATAGCCACTGGGCACAATCTTTCTTTTGTTTTCTTTTGTATACAGGTAGGATGAGCTGCAAGTCAGGTGTAAAAGTACTTATTGCATTGTAAAACTCCTCTGTATTTTATAATACACCATACACCAGGGGTTCTCAAAGTCCGGACCAAGGTCTGCACCTAGACCAAACGGCAAGTGCAACAGCCCTCGTGGTATGAATACAATACATTACGAAGTGTAATGTTCTCTAATTCGAAATACATTTTCTTTGATTAATAAATTATTAGGGACATTGAATATACACAAAAAAATGACAAAAACATCAAAACAATTTTGATTTTTATGTTTAATTCTTTTTTTCTTTTTTTTTTAATGCTAGAAAAATTAAAAAACGTAAAAAACATTGAAAAACAAGCAGAAAAAAAACATCCGAAAAAGCAACAAAACGTCCATACTTTTACTGCATGAAGCTCTCTAAAGTGTTTCGCTGGGTACCGGTACCGAATTCCATGTAACGGTACCCAAATCGGTACAAAAGCTGACCAGGGAAACTTAGTTTGGTTCCGGACCCCTAACCTTTCAAAATTCAGATGCGGACCTTTGCGTGATACATTTGAGAACCACTGTCATCAAGGGCGGACGAGGAAAAAAATTCGGCCCTGGCAATTCCGTCCCTTATCGGCCCGATTTCAGACGGGGACGTTAATTGCTTTATAATTTCAATAACTAGGCTCACGTTAGATTATGGCACCAGCAGCATGAGGCGCACTTAAGGCACTTAAGGCTTTCATAATTAAATAATATTCCCACTGGAGCAATTCATAAAACCTTCAAATAAACTAACATGGCACCATCTTAGAATAGAATGGAAATGCTTGCATATTTCAGGGTTCATATGCATTTTAACCAATACTTTTCCATGACTTTTTCATGACTTTTCCATGACTTTTTGGCAAATTTCCATGATTATGTGTTCCTGAAAATGTCAGTCGACATTATACAATAAGAATACTAATCTGTGTTAAAGTTTACCCTATAAAACTATAACTAACTTATAAAATGAATGACAATTCATGTGCTTCATGGTGGGATTCATAATATCGCTCCCCGAATAGAACATTGAGGTTAAGATGACGTGAAAATACATTTATTAATGACATTATTATGCTGTGTTAAAACAAATTCCATGATTTTTCCAAAACTTTCTGGGTCTTCTTATGTTTCCAAAACCTTTCCAGGCCTGGAATTTGCATTTTTCAAATTCCATAACTTTTCCAGGTTTTTTCAAAACGTATGAACCCTGATATTTAAAGTGCTCATATTATGCTGTTGGGCTTTTTCCCTTTCCTTTATTGTGTTATATATCTTTTTTTGTGCACGTTATAGGTTTACAAAGTGAAAAAGCCCAAAGTCCACCCCAAAGGGACTTACCATCTCCAACAGAAAACACTGTTCACCAACTGCTCCAAACAGCTCTATTGTAGTCCAGCCTTTACTTCAGAGACAGACATGGTCACTTTGGAACACACGTTATAACGCTCGCCTAGCTGCTAGCGTGGCACCCCTTTTACTTTTCCCCCAAAAATACTTTTTTTCTTTATAAAAAAAATCACCCACACCCCCCTTAACTCTTTTTTTAAAAAAAAATAATTATTAAACCTATATAAAATCAAAACCCCCCCCCCCTCCTTCTTTTTTTATCAAAAATTTTTTTTTTTCTTACTTTATTTACGCCCCCCCCCCTCTTCTATTCTTCACTAAAAACAAAAAAAAAACAAACCTAAATAAAAACACACAAAAACAACAAAAAATAAAAAAAAAAAAAAAAAAAAAACTAGATAGACCCTCTATACCTCTTTTTAAATCCTTTCCTAATAAAAAAACAAATACCCCCTTCTTTTTTTTTTTTTCTATAATAATTTAACAATACTTTTACCTTCTTTTTTTTTTTTTTTTAATTTTTTTAATATTTTAATTTTCTTCAGGGCACCCCCCCTACTCTGCTTCTGACTGGCTAGTAGTCCTTACCTAGGTACTGTCAGGACACACCCTCATACTCTGCTTCTGACTGGCTAGTAGTCCTTACCTAGGTACTGTCAGGGCACGCCCTCATACTCTGCTTCTGACTGGCTAGTAGTCCTTACCTAGGTACTGTCAGGGCACGCCCTCATACTCTGCTTCTGACTGGCTAGTAGTCCTTACCTAGCTACTGCGCATGTGCGACTCCCAACAAAGATGGAACAGAAGTGAGATGCCTCCCTCTGTAGCTAAAACAGAGAGCTCAACACACAGGGTGAAAAGAGGAGCTGCAGCAATGTGCAGTACAACAAAAATATGGTGTTTTTTGAAAATTAAACCCTATTCTGGTACAACCTCTAAATACAATTATGAACCTGAAAATTAGCATAATATGAGCACTTTAAAACATATTATTACTTATTACTTACTTAAACACCCAAAGACATAGCAGACCAAACGTAAGCTTTTATTTTGAAAAGTAGAAGACAAACGGCACCGGATGGGAGGCTCCAGGCTGAAGCCATACAGTCTTGCATATTTTTGTCAAACTAGTTTGATACGCCAATGTTGCCACATTTTTTCTTTTTTTTGGGCCGGTGGCCCAAATGAGTACATCGGCCGTTCTGGCATTCGCCGGTCCGCCATGTTCACACTCTCAAATAAGAGCCGAGAACATCGTCGTGGCTGACACATTTATCATTTCTCTCTCTGCTTTAAAATCAATGTCAGGGTAAAATTAAAGCTGGAATCTGACTGCTCAGCGCTTCTATGATTGTGTGTCACCAGAACTCTGATCGACGGCACGATTCAGCCATGTGTGCTTTCCCCTCAGTGCCACCGTTCAGGGTTTCTACAGTTTATTCACTGATTCATAACAATAAATCCGTGGTTCCCCCCATCTCGTTTTTTTGCTTCTGACCCCTTAATGCAAAGCAGTCTCCTTGCGACCGCTCCTCAGAAGCTAAATGTCTATGCAGAGTGATTTTCCCTTTTTTAGACTGTTTCATTTGAATAATTTTGAGAGGTAAAGCTGTACAATATTTCACAAGAATTAAGCAAAGATTAGGTAAAAGGTCTTTCCTGTAATTTTCGGACCACCTGGATTCATCTTGTGACCCCTAAGTTGTGAACAACACTTCTTTTACAGGAAAGAGTGTATGAATATTCAATATGTTGCTGGGTTTTATCTTTTTTACTTTATTTTAACCCCAGGTGATGATTTATGATTTAAAGACCGTTGCTTTATTGGTTTTTATCTTTTTTTGTAAAGCACTTTGTAACCTAGTAAAGAAAAGTGACATATGAAGAAAGTTTCTCATATATTATTAAATAACCACTATCTGATATTAAATATTAAAAAGAAGATCAGAGAGTTTATAGAATGTGTCAGTATTTGGATATTCTCTAACAGAGTGACACTGCCATCCCTGGAGCCACGCTGCTAACGTTGCTTAGAAAATACAATAGTTCTAGCACAAGAATTTAGCAAAGAGTTGAAGAGTTGAATTAATTTACATTTGTGGTGAAGCTGCTGTAAATCAAATATCCAACTATGTCAGCATCATTGCTCGGAAAAACAGACAGCAGTCAGTAAACGGAAAACTTCGCTTCTGCACTTTCCGCAGAGACAAGAAATCATTTTTTAATATCGGCACATGAGCGCTGGCTGATATGAAAGTGTTAGCAGCGAGTGTGTGTGGTCGGCGTGATAACCGACTCCATTAAACTCCCCTCCGACAGTGACAACGACACTGATTTAGCTCTGATTGGGCCACGCCAGACGATCACACACACACACACACACACACACACACACACACACACACACACACCTCCATCATCTCCTCTCTCCATGGTCTGTTCACTCTTAATGAGGCAGCTTGATTATGCAACCTGCTGGACTAAATTAAAAAGACCAATTTACAAACCGAGCATGGTGGGCTGGTTCGCCTGATAACACCAGCCTGTGAAATAGAGGTGGCACTCAGGAAACACACACACACACACACACACACACACACACACACACACACACACACACACACACACACACACACACACACACACACACACACACAGCTGTACAGGAGTAAATGTACAAAAAACAGCTCTGCAGGAGAGATTTTTTTATTCTCTGGGACTTTTTTCTTTTTATTTTAACGTGAGAGTTGATAGACAGGAAAGGTGGGAGAGAGATGGGGGATGACACGTAGCAAAGGGGCCGCAGGTCGGATTCGAACCCGGGCCGCTGAAAAGGACTCAGCCAACATGGGGCGCATGCGCTTAACGGGTGAGCTAGAGGCTCCATCGGAAATGTGGCCCTTGCATGGTAATCACATTCCAAAATGTTGAAACTGTAGAGCGGCACATTCTGCACCCAGCTTGCTTGCTTGTTGTGGGTTTCAGAGGCAATAAGGCGGTGACTCATGGAGGGATTTCACCATAGTGTTGGGAAGTTTTGGTTGAGTCTCAGCATGAGTGAGTGACTGGAATTTTTGGTCATGGTTGACCGCAAGAGAAAACTATTGGCGTAAGCTTCAACTTCACCGGAACTTTTTTTTTATTTTTACACAGGATAAAGAATGCCTACTGTCGTTTGGAGGGAGGGATTACCATACCTTGTCATATTTGGCGACTATCTCGGCACGCTCCTGGTCAAGTTTCACCGTCGCATCCTGATCAGACGCTGGAGAGCAAACAGAGAAAATACGGGGAGATTAATGAGCGTCGACAAGGGCCAATACAAACTCTGAACAGCTGCGTCGCTGTGTTTAATAAGCTGCAAACAGTAGCAAAAAAACATCAGTGCGTTAATTTTCTGGTTATGTAAATCATAGGTGAGCTACACATCATGATGATGGTGTTTTTAGAATGTTAACATTTAACAATGTAATTGTCATGTCATCTTTTGTCATACCAAAGAGACACATTACTTGATTTATAACTTAAACAAATACACATAAATATAAAGTGAATGCTGCTATATACATGCTACTATAAACATCAGCATGTATTTTTTCATACATCTGGTGTGTTAGTTGCTACTATATTCACTTTTATATGACCGTTCTAAATTTTAAAAAGCATGCACAATGTGCAGTTCTTTCCTCAAATATGAAGTAATATCCTTAGTGTTTACAGTAACTTTTAGCTACGAGTCCTGTAATGCAATTCTTGCATAAATTAATGTTATGTGATACTACGTTTTACCCTTTTTTTAATTCTTTAACCTTTATTTAGACAGGTAATCTCATTGAGAGACAGGGTCTCATTCTTAAGAGAGACCTGGTCAAGACACAACGGTAAAATGACAGACAGACAGACCAACAGACAAAAACAAAATAGGACACAACTCATGAAGATTATATAGTTTATAGTAGTATTCTATGCACTAAGAATGCATGTATAAAGGCCTTGGGCCGCCCTACACGTTATTGTAGGCTCAGTTTTATATACAACTTCATTTCATACAATATATGTAGTCGGGGGTCCCTGCTCAGTCTCTCTTTCAGTTAAGGGGTCCTTGGCTTAAGAAATGTTGAAGACCCCTACTATAGGTGGATCATCCTGGACAGCTTCGGTCCCTGCTGTAGCATGTTCCAGGTTAAGGAGAAGGCCTTTTTACCAAAACTGTGTACGGACTGAGGGGATGGAGAGAGAGATGAAGTCCCGAGAGCGTAGGCATGGCAGTACCATTTACATGACATGCAAGTGGATACATTTCATTTCAAACCTTTATTTAAAACTCGGGGCCCCATTGAGGGAGACCCTCATTTTCAATTGGGGGCCGAGTGCACACGGCAAACATTTCAAGAAATAAACAATAACATTTAAAGGGATACGCCACCGTTTGTTGAAATAGGGCTTATCACGGTCTCCCCTAGCTGTAGATAGGTGGGCCAACGCATTTTTTGTGCTTGCATCGTTTTAGTCCGGTGCAACACCGGCAGCGCCGCCGCTGGTTAGCTTAGCGTAGTTAATGGAATCCTATGTTGCCGGTTAGCATGTTATGAGTAAAAGTGAGCCAACAAAAGACAAAAAAACAACCTAATTACTTGCACTGAGACAAAAAATGCATTGGCCCACCTATCTACAGCCAGGGGAGACCATGATAAGAACTATTTCAACAAACGGTGGCGTATTCCTTTAAGTCACAACAGATATATAAACTATCAAATAAAGCAGACACAAGAAGATACACAGAAGTCACTAATCAAGGCCTTAAATTGACTGAATAAATAAGTGGGCTGCAGTCCAAGAATGGATTACAAGTTATGATGCTGCTCCATATAAACAACTGAGTTTTTATTGGGTACACAGGTATTAGTAAACGACTTAGCATGCTATGTTAGCATTCATCTGAAATCTCATTCATTCATCGCAATCAGTCATTACTTTTAGAGAAGCCTGTGGAGATTTATTTTACTGTTGGACAGGTTAAAAGTTATGGCAGTCAATCCGACAAGTGAGGAGATTATTCCCAAGTGTTGCATCAACATTATGACAGACATTGCCACCGCTAAGATTCACGCTGCTGACATTGGCATGACTAAAACAAAAACACAACCTCCACATCTTTAACACAGACTATGGGTGAATGGATGTAGGCCAGTAGCTTTACTTCAAAAGTAAGAAAATGGAGTGAAAAACTGGCCAATCGCGTGCTTTGAAGGGCTTCCTGTAAGTGTTCTGAGGTGTTAAAAGCTGCTGTTGCTTCTCGCTGCACACGCATCAGATCGTTCTGTCATCACAGACATGCTTTGTGTAACTCCAACTCTCCGTCAGTGTGCCAGGAGCTGACGTGGAGCGCACACACACACACACACACACACACTTCATACCAGTCAGAGAAAGCTTAGTGAGGCCAGCATGTCAGCCTAACCTCAGCCTGGGAGAATAAGGTGTGTGTGTGCGTGAGTGTGTGTCTATATGAAGAGTGACAAGAGGTCAGTGTGCCAGGAGCTGATGTGGAACACACACACACACACACACACACACACACACACACACACACACACACACACACACACAAACACACACACACACACACAAAAACACACAAAAACAAACACACACACACACACACACACACAAACACAAAAAAAATGAAGCAGGCTGACAAATTTTAAGAGCCCTTTAAACTTTGGCAGCTGTTGTGACAGAGAGACGTACAGCTTTTCGCACCAAAACTTCCCTGTGTTTGCTGAGCCACATTGTGCGAGTGTAAATGTGTTTATCGTTGTTGCTACACACTCTGATAACACACAAACACAACAAGCACACACCTCTTACCTCTAAATCAGCATTTCCCACACACATACACACATTTCCTGATTTAGCCAACCATTAGAGGCTCCAAAACATCGGATGTGTGTGAACAAAGTTGGCACACACCTTATTAAGTGGGGTCATGTTGTGTTTATGTTGAATATAGAGTGCGGCACGTAGTAACGGAGGCGTATAATGAATCATACGCACTGAGAGGAGAAGCAGCCGGCTGAACGAGACACTACACATATACAAATATCACAATAAACACCCTGAGGAGGATGAAATATTTACATGGTACCTTTTTTCAACAGTACAATATCCTGCCTCAGTACAAATCTGTCTTTAATAATCACATTTTAAGGAGAATTCCAATTTATTCCAATTTGGATCTTCTTTTCGTTTAATTCCTATTTGCTGACATGCTATACAGTATGTAAAACGTTTTGCTGGATGTTAATTTATTCATCCACGCAGTTGGCATGAGGATATAACACCTTACAATTGGCTCTTTTACAGTGTTTCCTAGTTCATTAAACTGGATTTGTGCATGAGAGACAATGATTGAGATAATATATTTATTACAGTGATCTTAGTGCATTTAAAGGGATAGTTTGTATCTTTTGAAGTGGGGTTGTACGAGGTACTTATCCATAGTCAGTCAATCTGTTAGTTTTGTTTGTTCCTAACCCTTTAAAACACCAAAGTCAAACAATAAAACTAACTAACCGATGGAGGCGATGGAGAGTAGGGTGGGACATTCCTCTACCATCCTAGGAAACGCAAATTTACGTCCAACAGCAGGACATTGCTTAGCTTCCGTGTCGGTACTCCTGCTTGCTTCTCCAAACTGGGGGCGTGCCGACCGCCATCTACTGTCGGTAACACACTGACTACGGAGAAGTAGTGCCTAAATAACTCTCTCTCTCTCTGCATGTTTACCCTTTACGTTAAAACAGTATTCCCTTGAGATTTCGACCATGCTGAAAGTGATACAAACCTAACCTAGTATGGTTGCCTTTGTTTTCATATACTGTAAATTAGGATTTAAGTATGAAGATGAACATACAGCAAATTCTTTGCTCTAAGTAAGCATACAGTACGCATATAAACAAAACTGGACCACTTGAAAAATGCAGAGTTTAGGCTTAACTGTTCAAAAAGCATCCTGTTAGAAGAATTTTGGTAAACTTTTTAAAAAACAAATTCGCACATCCAACAAGTCTTCTGTGGCGGTGCACTGGAAAACATCACAGACTTGGAAAAAAGGAAGAATTTCGGTAACAGTAATACTTCTTGCTCATAAATGGGATGCTTTATAATGCCATTCCACTAAAGACACTGACTTCTATAGCTATAAACAGCTTTAATCTCAAAAATACTGGCTTCGGCCTTCACATTGTTCAAATCTTAGCAGTTGGGTAGTCCAGCTAATTCCTTTCTTTTTGAATTTTTTTCAGCCAGCAACAGGAAGTATTTAACTCTAGTCATTCTCCGACTTCCTCTCTGGGTCTCAGGGGTTCGACGGGAGCAACTGGAATTCCAAAACGCTCCGAACAAACATGCTCCTTATTGAGCCGGCTGGCATTTTTATGACAGGATGGTGTGTGTCAGTGAAAGGCATGTCGCTGTAGGCTGCCAAGAGCACACACAGTGGGAGAAGACATTGGGGGTGGGGGGAGTCCATACACAACAGGGCAAACTGTCTGGGGCAAATAAACAAATACAGTAAAGCCTTTTTTTTTTTTTACTGGGAATTCCACCCCCGGTGGCCCTGCGGTTCCCATAGTGAGAGGGAGAAGAATTGGGGAGGAAATGGGATTCGGCCTTTTCTTTGCACTGAAGCTTAGCCTTAATTCTGAACCCCTACAGCCATATTAGTATTCCACAGTGGCCTGAACTTAAGCTAAATGCAATTAGACCCCTTTTCATGCTTCAAGGATCACATTGGCATCCGTGACGGAGATTGTGGGGCGTGCGTATGTTTTTATTTGTGGCCGAGGACTCTCTCCTTGGACTTGTAGTGGGTCCAGAGTGTTTATAGCCAATAGTGAAGGACCCCTTTGTGAATTAAAGTTCACACTGTGGTTTATTTTAGTGGCTCATGTGCCCCCAAAGAGGACTTGTCTACACTGGACACAGGAGGTTAAAAGTAGTGGAAGGTTTAAATTTTCTCAGTAAATTGGGTACTTTCTCGAGAATCCAATTTCAGGGCAATTAAACTTTCCCTAATTCGACAGTTGCATGTGCCCTGATCCCAGAAAACACTGGTCGTAAGAGAAAAACTCCAGAAAAAGCCCGGCACAAAACCTTTTATTTAGGTCGGTCGGTTGGGCGTTAGGTCCGTTAGTCAGTCGACCCACCACTTTGGTCGGGATAGAAATATGGAAATTATTGGATGGGCTGTCATGAAATTGTGTTCAGATATTCATGGTACCCAGAAGATGAATCCTATCGACTTTGGCGTTCAAATCAATTCAACCAAATTATATGTTAAACTAATGTTTGACTTGATTTTTTAAAGAAAAAAATGTATTCCAGATTAAATCAAAGAAGAAAATTTGGATCGTGCAACAAGGCAGGCCTTTGTCTCTAACTGGGATGTTTTGGGACTGATTGGTGAGATTTCTGTGGATGAAGTACACAGAGTGATACACTGGTTAGAGCCAATGAGGTTTAACCATGTATCCAGCTAATTTAAATAGCTCACGTTTCTGTATTGTGTTAATACTTACCTTCATTTAATAGTGTATGTGGCGTTTTCTTTTGCGACATACAAATGTTCCACCAAAACAAGTTCCTTCCTGAGACTATTTTGCAGAGCCACGGTCTCTGCGACTGGAGCTTAGCACCGCTCGAGACAACTGTGATTGGTTTAAAGAAATGCAAACAACCCAGAGCATTTTTTTCTTCTAGCCAGGAATGTATGTGTGGAGGAGCCAGACCTTACTCCACAGCGCTGTGGAGATAGGTCTGGCAATGAGAGACTAGGCCAATACTAACTCAAATGGAATGAAATGAAATTCTTAGATAGATTTTGAGAAACATCACAACATTAGACATCACTTGAAGTAGAAATAGAGGTTGCACAAATGTGGATTAACCAACAAAACTACAAGTCCAAACATCTGATTATCAAATAGGATCTGAGGTGTATTATTCTATTATTCCTTTAAAAAACAACCTCTCTTCCATGTCATCCTGCTTATCCGAGGCTAGAAACCCCGCCCCCCACTCAGCTGACCTTCCACCTCCCCCGCTCTGAGCTGCCTGTCAGTCCCCAGCGGCGAGGTTGATGTCCCCCCAGCTAACTGTCCCTGTCGCCTGGCCAGCTGGACGCTGCCCTGTCCCTCCCTGCTCTGCTCTTCATGCTGCATTCAGGTCACGTGGGAATTTACTGTGAGCATGGAGGGCAACGCATTCTCATGAACGGGTCCGAATGATATAGTACGAAAATGTATGCACACCAAAGCGTAAGGTGGTCTGCATGGTGATCCGCCGTATCAGCGGTAGTTGGTGGTTCAGTTAATCCGAGAACAGGTGACTTTGAGTCGGGTACAGAGCACCGCGAGCTGCTGGTCGTTTCGGCGGACATTACTGTTAAGTTTAGGCGACAAAAAGTGAGCGTTACGTGTCCAAGAAAGTTTACTTTAGGCACCAAAACAACTAACTTTAGGGAAAATATCGTGGTTTTGGATTAAAACACTCCCAAGGAACATGCATTTCAAAGTCTTTTGTTTTCCCCAGGAAGCGAACTTCGCTCCCTGGCTTTAAAGACCTAATTTTATGACCCACCCATCCACCCAGACCTCCTCCCTACGCGGCCAGGGTCAGGGTTAGGGTTAGACAGCAGCAGTCATTGGGGTGAATACAGCAAACAAATGCTTACAAAATTTGAACATTTGGTTCATGAGAACAGTCTGCTGAGGGCTAAAAGAGTCCCCAAATGTTCAGGCATGAGAAATCATCTGAAACCGTCACGAGACGTCAAGAATTCAGGAAGTTAGGTGCAACTTCCCTCAGCAGGGGTTTACCACTTCACCACATCAGGTGACGCGGATGCTGTTCTCACGCTGCACGTTGGGTTTTATTTTTATCCAGCAGCTTTTAAACCAACTGTCTGTGCCATGTTTTCACTTGTCTCACTCATCAACAGCAAAGTGAATATAATAATGTGTTACTGCGCATTCATTGATTCGTTCATTGTTTTTAAGACACAGTATTGTTTTTAAGAGGTAGTATTGTCTGTACGGTCATGTGTCCTTCCTTCATGTCCTAAGATGTCTTACGTTGATTTCATGTCGATTTTAGAATGGTTTCTCGGTTATGTTTGTATAGTGAAGCAACAGACTGCAGCACTATGCCCAAGACACATCTCCCCTCGTGGGCAATAAAGTGTATTCTATTCTATTTTATTCTATTCAGATTTGTTTTAGTGGAAAAATGTTGACAAAGACTAGGGGTGCATGATGTATCGACTCAATATCGTTATCACGATATGCTATATTATATCGAAAATGTGCGATAAGTATGCAATATTTTGTCAAGCCCGCTTGAAACGCTATAATGATCATCATTTCATTGGCCAGTTACCGTGCCACTTGCACGTTAGTGCACGTCAGTGCATGGGTCCGCTACATGACAAACCCTATGGAGTGTACCACGTGAGGTGTGTGCATATTTCAACAGAGTTACAGTCTAAGTGAAGAAATGGATAGAGACAAAAAAACGGAACCAATCAGAGAAGGGAAAGAAAAGAAAGGACCTAAAGAGAGCGCGAAGGGAGTGAGTGGAGCAAAAGAAAGAACACAAAAGTAAGAAAATTAGAGTTGCTCAGGTAGAAGACGAAATAACAGAGTTTGGAGTCCGGAAATATTGAATATTTTTCATCCACGACCGACCTGTGGTCCAGCCGCACTACGGAGCCGCACATAAGTCTCAGTGTGCACTATATTGTTGTGAATCTATTTTGATGCCTTTTCCCATAACTTTTGTAATTTTACACGTTTAAAAATATCGAAATTAATATCGATATCGCAATATTCATAATAGATATCGCAATATCACATTTTGTCAATATCGTGCAAAGACAAAAAAGACAAACGTGTAGAAAATTATGCTTGTAATATATCTGTCCAATATTTATTTATATTTTTTTCTTTTGGACAGGAAGTGGGGTGTATTTGT
Source organism: Perca fluviatilis (assembly GCF_010015445.1). NCBI lineage: Eukaryota > Metazoa > Chordata > Actinopteri > Perciformes > Percidae > Perca > Perca fluviatilis. The sequence continues at coordinate 5,457,875 of NC_053134.1, forward strand.
TTCTCATGATCATTGCGGTCCATTTGTAGCGCTGACAACGAACAACACAACATAATCACAGCCTTCCTTGTTTCCTCTGCTCTCCTGAAGCCCTCTTTTGGCTGCTGTAATGAGCCCTCTTTATGTAAGGGGAGTCATTTCAGCTCTTTTCTCCACTGCTACCATGGTTTTCTGTATCTCTCGCCCGCTCACAGATGCTCTCTGCACGGGAAGAGCATATACAACGATAAAAATAACAGTAATAATAGTGGAGAGGTTGACTGGAGACATTACTTGGTCCAGCTGTGGTGTGTTCAGGGCCCCCACATGATCACCACACTCACACATTCAGAGCACCGTGGTGTCCAATTGTCCACTATGTGGTAACGAAAAGTGCAGAAGAAATTAATCAATAAAGCCATACAGTGCCTTGCGAAAGTATTCGGCCCCCTTGAACTTTTCGACCTTTTGCCACATTTCAGGCCTCAAACATAAAGATATAAAACTGTAATTTTTTGTGAAGAATCAACAACAAGTGGGACACAATCATGAAGTGGAACGAAATTTATTGGATATTTCAAACCTTTTAAACAAATAAAAAACTGAAATATTGGGCGTGCAAAATTATTCAGCCCCCTTAAGTTAATACTTTGTAGCGCCACCTTTTGCTGCGATTACAGCTGTAAGTTCGCGGGGTATGTCTCTATCAGTTTTGCACATCGAGACTGACATTTTTGCCCATTCCTCCTTGCAAAACCGCTCGAGCTCAGTGAGGTTGGATGGAGAGCGTTTGTGAACAGCAGTTTTCAGTTCTTTCCACAGATTCTCGATTGGATTCAGGTCTGGACTTTGACTTGGCCATTCTAACACCTGGATATGTTTATTTGTGAACCATTCCATTGTAGATTTTGCTTTATGTTTTGGATCATTGTCTTGTTGGAAGACAAATCTCCGTCCCAGTCTCAGGTCTTTTGCAGACTCCATCAGGTTTTCTTCCAGAATGGTCCTGTATTTGGCTCCATCCATCTTCCCATCAATTTTAACCATCTTCCCTGTCCCTGCTGAAGAAAAGCAGGCCCAAACCATGATGCTGCCACCACCATGTTTGACAGTGGGGATGGTGTGTTCAGGGTGATGAGCTGTGTTGCTTTTACGCCAAACATAACGTTTTGCATTGTTGCCAAAAAGCACCTTCTTCCACATGTTTGGTGTGTCTCCCAGGTGGCTTTTGGCAAACTTTAAACAACACTTTTTATGGATATCTTTAAGAAATGGCTTTCTTCTTGCCACTCTTCCATAAAGGCCAGATTTGTGCAGTATACGACTGATTGTTGTCCTATGGACAGAGTCTCCCACCTCAGCTGTAGATCTCTGCAGTTCATCCAGAGTGATCATGGGCCTCTTGGCTGCATCTCTGATCAGTCTTCTCATTGTATGAGCTGAAAGTTTAGAGGGACGGCCGGGTCTTCGCGATTTGTAGTGGTCTGATACTCCTTCCATTTCAATATTATCGCTTGCACAGTGCTCCTTGGGATGTTTAAAGCTTGGGAAATCTTTTTGTATCCAAATCCGGCTTTAAACTTCTCCACAACAGTATCTCCGGACCTGCCTGGTGTGTTCCTTGTTCTTCATGATGCTCTGCTATACACGGACCTCTGAGACTATCACAGAACAGATGCATTTATACGGAGACTTGATTACACACAGCTGCGGATTCTATTTATCATCATTAGTCATTTAGGTCAACATTGGATCATTCAGAGATCCTCACTGAACTTCTGGGAGAGTTTGCTGCACTGAAAGTAAAGGGGCTGAATAATTTTGCCGCACCCACTTTTTCAGTTTTTTATTTGTTAAAAAAGTTTGAAATAGCCAATGAATTTCATTCCACTTCATAATTGGGACCCACTTGTTGTTGATTCTTCACAAAAAATTACAGTTTTATATCTTTATGTTTGAGGCCTGAAATGTGGCAAAAGATCGAAACGTTCAAGGGGGCCGAATACTTTCGCAAGGCACTGTATGTAATGATTTCCCAATATGCTGCAATCAATATCATGGTAGGTTCTCTTGTGGCATTTAAAAAGCACATGTTTTTATTTAAATGTATGGGTTTTGAATGCTGTGCTGTAAATGAACAGATTTTGTAGTCATTTTCAATTTCAAGATTTCTGTTAAACAGAATTTGCCCAGATTTGTGTTTCTTAGATTTCCAGTGAGTTAACTAACGCGCAGGTGGAAGTTTTACTGCACACATTATAACTCGTTTTAGCCTTTTGTCAATTGATGAATGGGCTTGTATTAGTTTTCTAGGCTCAAACTATGAATTTTGCACACTTTCTTTAGACAGGACATTACACTTTTGTTTTCCACGCCCAGACTGCACTTTTGCATAAATTTTTCTAAGTTGTCTATAAAACCTGAAAGCACAGAGCAGCAAAATGTAATGGGAAAAGTAATCAAATCTGGACCTTCCTTGGCGATACTCAGCTCTAATGTTGTTAAATTATTGTATCATGGGTTTCCCTTCCCTTTCCCTATTTCTTCAATTCAGTTCTAAATTGAACTAAAATCAATGTATCAAACTTAAAACATTTAAATCTGAGCTGCACAACATGAATTGAAACAGATTTGAATATGCTACGTGTGGCATGACAAAACCATTGGAAACGCAGGAGCAATGCTGCTAATTAAAGGACAATTCCGGCGCAAAACGAACCTAGGGGTTAATAACATATGTGTACCAAATCTGTCTGTACACTTATAAAGTTCTCAATGCTTAGGTTTACATGTAGGGACCCTCATTATGCTACCGTTGAAGTGTGGTGCTATTTCGAGCCTTGTTAGTGGTGTAGAAATAGCAATTTACCATCTGCCCCGAAAGCTAGCGTTAGCAGCTAATCACCGGTTTGCGGTAGCTTGTTTAAAGCTAGAGACGCATTCGATTAGCATGAAAACAGATCCCAGAGAACGTACGTCCGACTCGGTACACATACGTTATTAACCCCTATAGGTTCATTTTGCGCCAGAATTGTCCTTTAAAGTAAAACTGAAACATGTAGCATCTTTGAATAAAATGAACCTCTTCGCGCGCACACACACACACACACACACACACACACACACACACACACACACACACACACACACACACACACACACACACACACACACACACACACACACACTTCAGAACAGACAACTGATGAGTCAGTACTTTACAGGACACTATTACGTGTTATTACCGTGCTTCCAAAAACAACCATCTGTCTCTCCTAGTCTGTATTTCCAACCCGCACTCGACCACATTAGCATGCTAACATGTGGCACCCACAAGTAAGAAGGGTCACCCATTTAACAAGTGATGAGGCAACTAAATCCGCACGTTTACGTTAACGTATAATACCAGCATTCTAATAGTAGGGCATTATATTTGGAAGCAGAGTGTCACATAATAGTTTAGTGTCGAGTGTCTGCACTCGTCCGCTGCTAAAGGGATGACCTCATCTGGTGTTTGTGTAAAGAGTTACACCAACACTCAGTCGTACACGAGAAGACTTTCAGCTGACTTTGAAAAGACTAAAGTCTGACACCGTCTCACATCTAAAGACAATCATCTCACTGCTAGCGTTAGCTGATAACTTAAGGGAAAAACTGCTGATTTTCGCTCCTACAGAATGTGTTAATGGATCAAAAGTCGGACCCAGAATCAAGTCATATTAATTCATGAACCGTCACATACCAGAGTATTAAGTAATTGTGAACACAAACTGTATTGCCTGTATCCAGCGGTGGAAGAAGTATTCAGATCCTTTACTTAAGTAAAAGTACTAATACCACACTGTAAAAATACTCAGTTACAAGTAAAAGTCCTGCAATGAAAATGTTACAAAAATAAAAGTATGTAAGTATCATCAGGAAAATGTACTTAAAGTATTAAAAGCAAAAGTACTCGATGTAGAAAAATCCTCAGATTTTAGAAAGCTGGAAATGATCCAAACAGTTCTGTCAATTAACTAAGTGTTTAATCGGCTCATCATTTCAGCTGGACTTGAAGGCCGTTATATTGTTGGGTTTGTTTAATTTATAATAAAATATCATATTTTAAAACCTATAAAATGTGTTTTGTGTGCAAAAATCTTAATTTGTAAAGTAACTAAAGCGGTCAGATGATTGTTGTGGAGTAAAAAGTACAATACTCCCTGAAATGTAGTGGAGTAGAAGTAGAACCTCAACATTTGTACTTGAGTCCAGTACTGGAGTAAATGTACTTAAGTTACATTCCACCACTGGCTGTATCGTCAAACTAAAGCAACAGAAACTCTTAGTATTTTCAACTTTTACCTCTTTTCGAGCCACCCAGTGGATCCTCCGAGCGAGTCTGAGCCTTAGTCCGCATCGGTCACAGATCAGCCGGGGGGGCGGGGGGGCAACACACCAAAAGACAACCTGAACTACCTCATCCCATCGCTGTCCCTATACCCGCTGCCACACACACCAACAGACGGAGAGCAAATATGATCGAGAGAAGTGAGATCACAGAGTTCACAATGCTGCCGTTTGTCACTGCAGCTTCAGCGCGGAGAGACGGACAGACAGAAAATCTGACTTCAGGAGCAGGCCAGTCCCACTCGCAGCATTCCCCCACCCAAACACAACAACACAACAACAAGCTCTATTCAACACATCAGAGAGAGAAGGGGGGGTTAGGGGGGGGAGAGAGAGAGACGGGACACAGGGAATCTCTGATGACAGTTTCAGGGAAGCTTGTTGAAAATGTCACAGAAATGAAATGTTACGGACTGACGCTTGTACGTCTTGGTTTAATCCAAAAGCAAAAAACAAACGGTTACACTTTACTTGAAGGTATCTACATAAGAGTGACATGACACTGTCGTGAACGTGTCAAACATTATAAACAAGTCATAAACGTTTATGACATAACGCTTCTTTTAGTGTCATTCGTTTTTGTCATGACAAGTTATGGTTATGGTTAGAGTTAGGGTTAGGGTTAGGGTTCATGTGTGATGACTGTGTCATGTGTTCATGACTGTGTCACTCTAATGTAGATACCTTAAAGTGTTACCAAACTAATTTTGAAAACCTCTTTCTCAATGAGCATATTGTCCCACAGCAATGTGATTACTTAGTAGGCCTGTAACAATTATTACAGAATTGTCCAATCGTAATATTGTGTAAGTAATGCCCGGTTCATCGTTTAACCGCAATTAATTGCTAACATTAGCGGAGGTCCCAAAGGAAAGGGTATGACTGTTGATGGTTTTGTCAATTTTATGTTCATTTATAAAAAAAAAATTTAAAAATACAATGTTTTATGATAATAAATAGGCGTTGTTTACTTCGTAGGCTCTGTATTTGTGCGATTACATTATCTGGGTCACATGACAGTGATATAACCAAAATATATGTCCCGGAATTCAAATCTTTACATTGTTTGAGGAAGTAATAAATAAAGAAATAGTTTTAAATTTGACTGAAAGAGACAATTATATTGTTAATTGCAATTATTTCTGAGACAATCAATTGTACAGCAAAATTTGGAATTATTACAGTGCTATTATTTATGTGACGGATTTAGCGATTGATACAACTCTGAGGACAAAAGAGGCACCGGCGAGTGTTTGACAACACACTGAAAAGGCAATATTACAAAATTTTATTTTAGACATTTATTTACTATTTTATTCATATATTGCGCTACTTTTGTGAACCCAGGACTTTTGTAAACTCATTTCAAGCACCAAAAAAAACCCTCAGAGGGTTAAACTGCTTCCAAATCGTCCATAAAAACGTCTTCGCTGCACTTCTTTAAAGTAAAAGCATAAACAAGTGGAAGTTGGAATGAGAGGGACAAACTGTCATCCTGGGGGGGCCCAGGTTGACAGTTTGATGATAAACAGTTTCCATTAAAACTGCATTATGAAATGGACGTGATGTGCCATGAAGGCTCTTGTGATGTGGCGTATCAGACACAAGAGGCAGGGCGTGGTTGGTTGGGGAACGGCTGAAATGAGCGAAAGACAAAAAAAAGTGAAATTCTCCCGTCGTCTCGGCTCTATCTGCGCGCTGCATCGGCACAGGAAATATCTGCGTTTGTGAGGGGAGAGTTGGCAGATAGCACTTAAGTGCTGCTATCACTTCTGAAGCTCCAGGGTCACAGAGAAGATTGGGGGGGCTTTCAGATGCCATCTTCATTTTTTTTGGAAGTCCACTTAATTGACGTATCTGTTTGGGCTTCACTACCTTCAAAAGTGACTCCAATTACGGTTTGTTCAGAGGCTTTCATCGCTCCTCTCTCCTCTTTTTTGTCAGCAGAGAGAGAGAGAGAAGTACAGTAAAACATGTTCCTGTAGCGGACATATCGTTTTTACCCTGCATTTACTCTTTCAACGGTTGAAAAGCAGCGGTGGAGGAAGTATTCAGATCCTTTACTTCAGTATAAGTACTACTACCGCACTGCTAACGTTAGCTGTGTGGGGATGCCAGGCTTCAGAGCAGCGACTGGGGGGTCCAGAAGACTGGCTTTTCTCCAGATTACATGTAAATCACGCTCTCTTTGCCCCCCCTCCACACCACACCAAAACAGTGACAGAAAGTTGAGAGAAAAAAAAGAGGGACACGACACTGTCCCACGTGGTATCGACTAGGGCTGCTCCCTCTTAGTCGATTAGTCGACTAATCGGTCGGTTTGGTCTTAGTCAACTTAGATTTCTTTAGTCGATTAGTCATGTTTGATGCTTTTTTCATGCTGAATGACTTATTTCCAAGAAATGTACGAGCAAATCTTTGGTAAACACAAGAATTAAAGTGACTCTTTGCGGAGAAACTCAGATTTACAGATCTGTTGATTAAATCAACTATATCTGTATCGGTACCGACTACTAGATTTTTGTCGTGACATCCCTAAGCCCTATACGAAGAGAGAAAAAGCCATCTAAAAGAAGATTTAGGCCAAAACAAATAAATAATCAATTGAAATGTAATTTGTCATATAATTAATATATATCAACATCAGAAGTAGAGGGCAGTGGACCAGCGGTGTCACACAGTGTTCTGTGTCACACAGCGTTCTGTGTCACACAGCGTTCTGTGTGACACATGCTGGAAGAACATGACAAAATTGTAAAGACGACATTTTCTGACATCACGGTCAGTCTGCCTGTCTTCCAAATATCGTGTCTCGTTCTTTTTTTCTCTGTTTAACATTTTTGGTCCTTATGCAACTTAGCACTTATCTGTTTCCTGTTTTCAGTTCTGTATCAGAGATGCAAACAGGCAGTTTGGTGAGTGGGCGAGCATCCTGGCACCGTCGGGCAAAAGAAAAACTACCAACAAGCAGCAGCAACAACAGCAAAAAAACACCTCTGACCTGAATGTTGCTGTGAATAAATTAACAACTGCAAAAAGCACAAAGCATAAGGCAAAACGGTCAGAACGTGAAGCAGGTCTTGAGATGATTCAAATATGTAAAAACACTGCAATAATATTCGTGTGGCATGAGGAGGGGAATAATGCTGTGTTCAAGGCAACCCGTAACCCAGGTTTTCACAACCTTCTACCTGTGAAAGTGCCCTGGAACGACAGTCAAACCCCTAACTTACTACCTGTGAACTCGTACCACATCGTTGTACTCCCAGTTACAGTTTTTAACGTCACACACACTTAAACAACAATGGCGACTCCTGTTGATGCTGTACAGACGCCGGCGATTAATGGTGAGAAATAGAAATAAATAGACAACGTAAAGTAATTCTGCACATTGTAATCAAAACAATACACATACGATTGTGTACTACTACAGGTTTGGTTTATTAAATGAAGCCCAAAATATGTCAGCGACTAGAAATCGCTAGTATCAGCTCGCGCTAGCTAACGTCAACGTTAGGCAGCCGCTAGCTAACGTTAACGTTAGGTAGCTTAACCTGAACCTGAATGTTTAGCTAGCCAGCTTTGACGGTGAATGTCGTGACTTTGCCTGGAACGCTACCAAGTCATAACTCGTAACTTACGGGCTAAAAATTGTGTCTGGAACGCAGCATAAGTTATATGATTTTCCAAATAGTAGAGTTTTACATTTGTTTAAAATACACTAAGATCAAAGTATCCGTATCTCCTCTTAAAATGGGCCTACTGCCGACTTCTGTAGGTGAGTGTTGCATTTTGGGTTGTTCGGAGCCTTTCTTCATGTCAATTTACAGTCTACCGTCAACCATTTGGTAAAAAAAAAAAAAGAGTGGATAGTGTCTCCCGATGTATTTACTGCAGAAACAAACCAGGGACAGACAAATGCAATATTAGAGGAGAGATGAGTAGAGCACGACAGCACCAACACACATTCTCACGAGGCAATTATTAATCAATATCAAAGTGTCTGTCAGTGGGCGAAACAGCCGCCTGGAAGATAATAAGATGCAGTCATATTGTTCAAAGAGGCTAGATGTGGGGACAGATCAGAGGTAGATATATATATATATATATTATACAGGTAAATCCGTTCTATTTTTAAAATCACTCCTGCTGTTTAAATTATCTGCCCTTTCTTTTTCATTTTACCTTTATTTAACCAGGAAGAGACTCACTGAAATTACAAATCTCTGTTTCAAGAGTGTCCTGGCCAAGACAGGCAGCAGTACAACCACACATACAGTACATACAAACACAAGATACACAAAAACACTAGAAATATAAAACTGAAACAGCAAATCCTTCAAAGTCAACCACGATCCTAAACACATCTACAGTCAGATGTGGCTGCCTCTAAGTCAATCAACCTCCTCTTATAAAGACCAATGAGAGCAGCTCAGTAAGTTTCATGGACTTCTGGAACTTGTTCCATGTAGAGGGAGCAGCAAACGTAAAGGCCTTTTACACTTGAGCTGCATTTCTTGTACGACGGAAGCAAAGTAAGTGTATTATTATCATCTTCAGCAGATAGTTGGATGAAGCTCCGCAGCTCTGACAGACATTCATAGAAAGTCAAAAAAGTCACTGTTCCTCAATGGCTGCTAGTACTTCCTCGCTGGTTAAGGTCAGAGTCTTAGATCATTTCCTTGTTTCTCTGGCATGAAAACAACTCTCTTACTGCCATTTAACCCAGATTGGCAGCTGTACTGTATGAAACTTAACAAACCAACTATATTTAAACCCTGTCCAAGCGGTGTTTCCAAATGTCTATGTTGAAGAGGCTCGGAAGTGCCGGAGTAGTGCAGACAAGGCACGGGTGGCCCACCCCCTGAAATATGACTGTCCCCCCCTGCTATCCCCCAATCCATTGGGCTAGAGTGCTGTCAATCTGACAATTGTGATTTCCATTGGATCAGAGTTCTGTCACTTGGCTGCCTGTTCTGCCAATCTTCCCAGCTCTTGTCACATTGCCAATTAATGTTTCCATGACAACTATCCAAATGGACCACCATGGAACCAGCACTGGAATTGCTTGTTTTTTTAAATGGCAGACTGAGCTTATAGAAAATGTATTGTATTTGGATATACAATTTGTTGAAAATGAAAACAAGTGAAATTATTAATGAATGTGATAGTTATTTAACAGAATTACATTGTGTTGTTCTATCCTATCCAATACCCCCTCACCCCCTCCCGACTGATTATTGGTCTCCCCTGTGCCACCCCACTTGAGGCGTAAACGTAGCAAAATATATTAGTTTTTAACCAAAACATAGATGCCTTTGGACATCAAAGCTGATTGGTTCCTCTTTAGCAGTAGAAAAAGCAGATTCAATTTTCTGTGCGAGACTCAAGAGGACAGCTAGTGTTAATGAAATACTGCATCCAGGAACAATGTGTAACACATTTCTGTTTTTGGTAACCAGGCCCGAAACCGGTGCACCACACAGACAACGCCACTAACTCCCACTAATCTGATGACAGGAAATTGAGTCCAGAGAATAAGTTTGATCAAACGCAGCTGATCGTCAGCAGCCTGCGAGGCTGCACACGAGCTGGTGCCAACATCCTGACCGTCACCAGTTTGCCATTAACAAGACAGGGCAAGTCTGGGATGCGGGCACTGAAAAACAAGCCTGCACATCAAAGTGCAAGTAGTAGAGTTCAACTGAGTTCAACAGGCTTTAAAAAAAAAATAATGCTCCACTCATTCCTTTCTTTGAAGGCTGAATAAAGCAATTTCACCTTTTTGTTGTTGTCTGGTTCGTTGTATTTTCCTTGTTTCAGTTATACTATGTCATTTCTTTTGGCAAGCTCTTTTTATTGGTGCTTTTCACTGACTGTACAAAGTTATTCCAAGTATGTTCAACATTTTCTTACTGAAAACATGAACACAGGGGTACGTGTTTCTACCAGGACCTTGGCATGTAGGATTTGGGAATAAAACAAAACCGTGGTTGCACACAAGGCACTTATACATAAAGTCTAGCCTTAAGAAAGAAGAAAAAAAAGCTATAATGTAAGGCCACTTTGCTGAAATGTCAGAAGATCTGTTTCTCAATATAGTGGAAGAGTAACTGTACATGTAAGTGTCAACATGGAAACAGTCCTCTTAGCAGTTAGAACCAGCACTATTTAGGACACGTCCGCCACTGCACAAAATGTCGCCTCATTCATGACGCCTCACAAAAGGACATAGCGGCGCACACTCTGACGTTACAAGATAAAACAACTCCCTTCCTACACGTCGAGACGGAAAACCTCTTCACCTTGGGAGGTGTTTCCAAAAGGTCTGGTTTCAGTGACCTTTCGGGGGCTTTCACACCAGTCTCATTTAGTTCGGTTGAATCGCACTAGTTCGTTTCCCCCCTTGGTGCGGTTCGCTTGGGCAGGCGTTAACGCGGCAAAAGCGGACCAAACAAGCGTTATGAGAGGTGGTCTCGGTACGCTTTCAAACCAACTCTGGAGCGGTTCGCTTGTGGTGAGAACGTGATTCTGCCTCGAACCGCACCGACTGTATATTTGTATATACTCCTCCAGTCTGAGCTAAACGGCTCCTGTAGTCAGGTGTGCTTTGCAATCTGCAATGCGGCAGTACACGCAAACTGTAGCAGCTTGAAATGTTTCTCTCGCAGGAAATAGGCTGCGGTCACTCGCATCTCCGTGGTCAAACCGGCCGTCACTAAAATTGGAGACTGATGCCGGCAGAGCAGAGCAGACGTAGCAACGGCGCTCGCGAAACAACGTCTGATTATTTAAATGAAATGAGCTGGTTTGACCATGGAGATGCAAGAAATAGGCACTAGTCCAGAACACAGGACCTTCTTCCTGTATGTACATTCTTGGAGTTAACGCTCTTGCGTGGTTTGCAATGACGCATTTTGGTACACTTGGATTTGTGTGTGTGAAACCAAACCGAAGTTTACGAACTCATCAACTGATGCCCTGACGCCCTTAAACTCAGCTTGTGTGGCCCGAAAGTCCAAAACGCAGAGGAAAAGATAAGTTTAAAAAATATCCGCGGACTAGTCCTACAGCCACGTAGAAAACACGTTCCACAACGACAGAGACAGTTTCACTTGTTTCAGCCCTTGCAGGCAGTTTTTAGGTAGCCGCAGTTGGTGAAGGACGTCCATCATATCAGCACACATTTCATACACCAGCCTGAACTCAGTAATGATGCTTGAGGGGCTACACAGAGTCATTTGATACATAATTTAAAAAGACTAGGTGTGAAACAGCATGCAGGGATCAATACATTCGGCTAAATCTGACACGAGCAGTGCAAAAATATAAAACAAGCCCAGATGTTCAAATAAAGCTGAGGCGTTTTTATTTTTTTTAGATCCAACTCCGCTCTGTTCTGTCATGAAGGCCGACGGCAGCAGTCTGAAGTGTACCGCAGCGTTGCCCTTTAGGGAGGACAGACAGGCAATTAGCCCGGCTGCCACAGTGCGGATGTCAGCGGGCAGCTTCAGCCCTGTAGCACCCGCTGAGCATGGACTGTCTGCCGCTCCCTCCCTAACTAACCAGCATGCGGGTTTTCCCCCTTCAAGCTCCGGTCCACACATAAATATAAACACACAGTCAAATATTACCTACGGAGGATTCACAAGCCGGTATGCAAAACACAAAAAAAAGTGTCCTTGTTTGAAGCTTCTGGCACAGCATTAAAATATGTGAGTGAACCTTGTTTCTTTTATGCTTTAGTTGAGTGTTAAGATGCTACAGGGAGAGAGAGAGAGAGAGAGAGAGAGAGAGAGAGAGAGAGAGAGAGAGAGAGAGAGAGAGAATTAGAGAGAGAGAGGTGTATCAAGGCTGATGAATAATGCAGTGAGATACTGAGCTGCTGCTGCTGCTGACCAGGAGAAGTCTGCAATAGAGTCTCTCTTTTAGACTTGTTATAAATCCAAACTGCTCAGCAAAGAAAGACACATAACTCTATGATGGCGTATTGGGGCCATTGTAAGTTAAAAAAAAAAGAATAAGAAAAAAAGAAATAAATGACTTCAGAATTTATGAGAATAAAGTAGTATACATTTACGGTGAAAAAAAAAACAACTCAGATATTCTCTGAGACCATAACATCTAAAACCTAAAACTATTAAAGGAGGGTCCGAGGTTGAGGCCTCGAGGCTAACTGCAGCTGAGCCACAAGTCAATATGCTGACAGATTTTTCTTTAACTTACAAAAATATGATTCGTCTTTTCCAACACATTCACATTCATACAGTGACTACAATTGCAATGTGCTGCACCCTCCTCATGGGACTCACACTGGCAACATCACACCCAGTCATCACACTTCAGCACTGCATAGCATTGCAGTGAGTGTGAGAATCTATGCATGTGTCAGTTGTGTGTGTGTGTGTGTGTGTGTGTGTGTGTGTGTGTGTGTGTGTGTGTGTGTGTGTGTGTGTATCAGTTTGAGGCCATCTCTAAATCTGCCTGCATTGATCCGAGCCGAAAGAAGAGCCAAGGTGAATTCCTGTGCACGACTGATGGACGGAGATAAAGACGACAGCCAAATGGAAAGTGCGAATCGTTCCGGGGCAGTCGATAAAAGCAGCTGAAATCTCTGAAACACTCTCTCTGTTAAGTGTCTGCGCCTTTAGAGCTGATTGCACACACTTACCTGCCGTACAATGACTTTCACACACTGGTCATCAATTCTAACACACACACACAGACACACACACAACGGTGAGAAACGGCCAGTAGTGGAAAAAGTAACTCGGATCCCAAACTTCCGTAAAAGTATAGATCTAATACCCAAGTGATGCACAGACTGCATTATTCAAAAACAAACCTGAGGCGTATCTTCCCTAGCCTGGTTGACACCAGACCCTTCTCAGTTGTAACTGAGAGTGGTTCATCCACAGCCCATTTCCAAAGGGGCGTCGCCAACGGCCGCCGCTCAACGCCTCTGGGCGCAATTGGATAGTCCTTCAACCAATCAGACCAGCGATCCGGGTGACGCAGCGGCATCGACGGGTTGCTGCCAAGGGGGTAAGCTTCGCTTCAGAACTCAAACCTCCTATGGCGCCATTTTGACGCTACAAAGAGATCACCTCCCGTTAGCATTCCACTAACTAGCATACATTTTGGCGCCACTTTGACAGCGAAAAACTTTACATCTGAAGCGTTTAAAGACTCCATTTGTCCACTGTTTATTTCTAAAGAAACACGACAATGTATAAAAGGCTCCATTACCTTGTACCTCACGTTATGGCTCCGTAGCAGACGCTTTTATAAAAATAGGCTAACCATTGTGTCATAACCAAGTGACTTACTGTCGCACAGTAGAGGAATTACCGTATAGTACAGGAGAAGATCGCAGGCAGTTTGGACTTACGTTAGCTGTTTAGGTTTAATTACTAATGTTAACTAATAATTCAATCAATAATCATCAATAATTAGCCTGTGCCTATGTTATCTCCTTACATATACCTACGCTCTCCGTCTCTGTAAGATTGGGAATGATTGAGATTTCTCTTGGCACAGCTACCAGAAGACTTCCAACTTTCAGACAGGTTGCTCACGTCACATTTACGTTGTCTCTGTCAGTTGGAGGCTGCTCAGTAAAGCAAGTGATCACCAGAAAAGTGCTTCTAATATCCTTCACTGGTCTCCGTCCAGAGCAACGGGCACTGTTGGTCCATTTTATATATGTCAATGGTTGCTGCGCTTCGGTGCGAATGTAAACAAAAAGCTGCTTGCCGTCGCTGCGCTATCGTCATCGTCTAAAGCCCGCCTCAACGGTCGCGATTGGTGCCTCGATTTGGAAAAATTGCAAAGGGGCTTGAATGGGCTCTTGGGAGAGCAAATCTCAAATTTGCCGGAAGTTCGTCAGGATTTTCCCAGGCTACATCTTCCCATCGGTGTCTCCTAAATGTGACAAATGCCTTTCGGCTGAAGGATCACTAGCACACATTTTCTGGTTCTGCCCTACACTATATCATTACAGAGATCTTCAGGTGGCTCTCTAAAGCATACTCCAGAGACATTCGATCACGCGCTTGCCATCTTTGGTTGCTCTACAGGAGTTTTATTTACAAGCCACTCTGCATGTAGCAATGCTGGTTGCTAAGAAGCTCATTCTCCTGTCTTGGAAGTCTATCCATCCACCCTGTTTTAAACAATGGCTTAATATGGAAATGGTGTATATATTATACAGATGGAAAGGCTGCGCCTGCATAAGGTTAATATGAAGAACAAACTCTTCTTGAGAATTTGGACCCGTCTGTATAGATGAGTAAGAGATGTATATATACTTTTTATCTATACATCATTCTACCTCACTCGTGATATGTTAAATATTGTCACATATGGTCTGAAAGACTAATGTTACTTTGCAAACTACATAGTAAAATTGTATGGTGGTGACATGCTCATTTGTGTGTTGTCACTGCTGTAAAATTAAAAAAAGAAAATAAAATATTGAAAAAGAAAAGAACTAATACCCCATTGCAAAAAAAATACTCCGTTACAAGTCAAAGTCCAGCATTGAAATAGGAAAAGTACGTTATGTACCATCAGGAAAATTAACTTAAAGTATTAAAAGTAAAAGTACTCAGTTCAGAAAAATCCTCACAGTCCAGTCCAAGTGTTTCATCGGCTAATCATGTCAGCTGTACTTGCAGGACGTGATATTGTTGGGTAGTTTAAAAAAAATATATATAATAAAACATTTGTGTTCAAAACTCAATTTGTAAAGTAACTAGTAACTAAAGCTGTGGAGTAAAAAGTACAATACTTCCCCCTGAAATGGTAGTGGAGCAGAAGTAGAAAGTGGCATGAAAAGAAAAGACACAAGTACCTCAACATTTGTATTCAAGTACGGTACTTGAGTAAATGTACTCAGCTACATTCCACTGCTGGTAATGGCACCAGTTTGGAGCTGGAGGCTGAGTGCAGGTTGGTTCGTGTTATAGCTTCCACTTGGAGCAGATTTAAGAATCAATTAATCATTACAACATGAATATAGTGGCATTACAGTTGTCACGGTAACAAACAAGACCAGTGGCAACAAGACTGGCAGCCTCTGCACTGTAGTTTATATTGGGCAGCCAATAGTAGTTTCAGTTTACTTTTACTATTCAATCTTCTTTATTTAAAACGTCTTGGTGTTTTAATTTAATTTCTTTATTTAATCAGGGACAGAGCACAAAAAACATTAGTCTATAAAAGAAGAGATGTCATGTGCCAGGTTATAGCAAAAAATGCTAATTTCCACCCGCAGTCCCTGGACAGGTTGATGTTATACTTACAAAAATTCATAAAATATATACACAATAATACATGAAAGCATTACTTCACTCACATCATAAAAACACTCTCCACTTCAGGAATATATCACTCACTCACAGTTTACATCATTCATATCACAGTCATTCAGTGCGTGTTTGGTATGTGCTGTATAAGTCTAACGTATAAGTGGTGTTGTTACAGAGCAGGTGTGAAGGTTGGGCATGTCTCTGAGTTTAACCCCATAATACAGTCCCTCCAGAAAAACGCGATTATGCGATCGCATAATTCAATGCATAATCAGCCAAAGTCCGCATATTTATGCGGGGGCCGCATTTTTTCAAATACGCCGCACTTTCGCCACATAAATTGCCGATTTCCGCACAAAATATGCGGGGCTTGCATGATTTCATAATCCCCGTATTTTCGTTGCAAAAAAGTCACATAATATATCTTAGCAGAAAGTTGAAAAATGTTGTGTTTACTTCACACAAGAGCAGCCATTTTCCCCTGTTGTCATGGGAACGTAATGAAATGACAGTTTTTTGCAAGATCCCGCAATTTCATCGCATAAAATTGCATAAATGTCCCGCATATTCCATCACATTTTTTAAGAAAACGTGCCGCATAATCAAGGATTTTTGCCCGCAACAATCACAAAAAAACTCATTATTCATTATTCTGGAAGGACTGATAATAGTAATGTTAAAACATGATAAAGCGTCGTCTCCAAGTAAATAAAGAAAGGCAACTGAATGTGATAATGTTTTTAAATTGGTCAATAACAGCGTAACAGTGTGATAAGTTTGCTACTGGAAAAAAAAAAATTAACAATTTATGCCAACTCTGTCTCAGCACTGATTCAATTTTCCCAATTCCTATTAAGCTCAGCGTTTCAGGCCAGTGTCGTTGACTCCTCTGTGCTAGTCCATTAAAGAGATCGCGGAGTAATCTGTGTATCAGGTCAAAGGTTGACTTGTTCTTTAGCTGTAACATTAAGCTACTGTGATCACTGGTGTAAGATTGAGGGCCCCAAAGCCCGACGCAAGTGTTTTTGCTAGTTTAAGACCGATGCAGTTGTCAATTTCCTGTCCAGCGCCCGCGTCGTTTAAATAGCGACTGCACCTGCGCCCATCTGTGTGCCCATGGGTGTGCTGGTCTTACAGGGAGGTGTGTTCAGGTGCATTCTTGGCGTATTGCTATCTTGAGGCAGCAGAAAGTGATCACGCCATTGACCAACAAAAACCTGGTCTAAAGTCAATAACGCAGCATTTCATTGTTATTTTAACAGCAAATTAGTAAAACTGCGCCTAGGCTTATGCACAGCAGCACACAAACATGTAAAAGATTACAAATAAAAATATTACGGTGCAAATCCGCCATCATAATAGCAATGCGCAAAGGTCCAAACGCGCCTGGCTTTTAAAGGGAATGGGAGATGCCACTCTGATTGGTGTATTGCATGTTACGCCCAAAACACACCTATGAATTAATGAAGACACTAAGTACAACCCTTTTGAACCATGCGCCCGGCGCACAGACCCTTTTTTCCGCCGTCAAACTAGTGGATTCGTACATACCCTAAACACACCTGCGCCAGGCGCTTCACGCTGTGCTCTTAGATTGTTAAAATAGGGCCCAATGACATATCTGACCTTGTTCAAAAAAAATTGTTCAGTTCACTGTCCACAAAACAAAAAAAACACCTGTATGCCTGTAACATGTGCCTCCATCAAACCTTTACCGGCAATGATTCAGGACAAAAGCGACTTTTACCCAAACTTCCCAAAGGAATGCATGCTGCAGCGCATGCTTGTGTGGTTTAATTGGTCCTCCATGAGTGCACTAGTGGGTTAGTTGATACATTAAAGCTGTTATCGAAGCCAGCTGGCAGGAGACAAGACAACAAGCCTTTTCTACCTGAATGAAAACCATTAAAAGGTGAACCCTTTTCTAACGCTGGGTTTCCCAGAGGCAGCTTTTTTTTCCAATTGCAACTCCGCTGAATCTGCGACGTGCAGCGGTTTCCAAGCGAAATTGTGTCACCACAACATGATGCCAACGGTGTACACGTTTTGCAGACAATTTGCTGTTGGTGTTGATATATAGTGCCTTTCTATCAGTTTCTATCTGGCCTGTCACAAATTATTTGGTAAGTTTTCTACTCCAGTCATACACTTTGCTGCTTAAAAAGTTCTGTTTAGTTTAGTTCAAATAAGTAAGTAAGTAAGTTTATTTAAATAGCACTTTTCACATTTAAAAATCACAAAATGCTTCACAATAAAGTGAAAAACAATAAATAAAAGACATGAGAATACAAAGGAAAACATAGGCACACAAAATCAGACAGCCTTGTCGAACTAAAAGTCTGTTTGAATGAAAAAAAGAACGTTACGTATTGCTAGCAACCAGCTGGTTGTCATCGCTACAATGCTAACGTTACTACAATGCTAATACTACTGCAACAAATATATATTAAAACTCAGCAGGAATACCAACTGCCTGGGCTACTGTACCGATGTATCATGAAGTAAGATAATAGGAAATTCACGATCTTTGAAGCTTTAGTGCGTAACTTTTTGATATTAATGAACGTCCGTTACATTCAAGCCGTTGCCAAATGAGTTGCTACAAAGCTAATTAAGACTACCAGCTCCACACAACTCTCTCTGGATTTCTCAGTATGGCTATGTTCAGAAGATCGTGGCGTCCGGCGACTTTCGCGAGCAGAAACTCGAGTGAAGATAATGACCTCTTCTGAAGAGTCCATCATGTTTTTCTCTCCTGAACAGAGGTGGCGCAACTGAGGAAAGGTTACAGACTCTGCTATTTCTTCGGACTAGAAGAAGTAGAAAAAGGTAAACGACGGCAGAACTGGCAGCAGCATTGGCGTCAATGTTTCGATTTGATTCGATGACCTACTTCGTCGGAAACAAGTCTTTCATTCGCCATAAAATAACTCATCTTAACCCAGTAAGTTTACAAGAGAGACTTGCAGTCACTCAGAGTCCTGGCATCCGGTTGTCCTCGAACTCGTCCATGCCTCCTGTTTCCGCTTTGTCGCGCGCCGCTGAAAAAAATAAGAGTCCTTAAAATCTTAAAATCCTGACGTGCCAGCAAGATCTACGTCATTTTGACATCACATTGGCGCGTGGAAGGTCGGCTGCGGCGACTGTAGAAAGGCCTTTAGAGGAGGTATATTCCGGTTTTTACTCTGGCTTCCATCACATAAATGCTTCAATTTTAGATGGCTGGGAGCTGGTAGCAGATATAATGGTTTTACTGTCATTATTATATTATAGAGACAACTGTTTTCCAGCTCAAACAGAGCTAAAGCTAGATCATTTCATGAGAATATCACTTTAAACTTTTCTTTTTAAGCCAATCCAGGAGAAATGTAGAAAACTGAAAAGCAATTAAATCCAAAAACGCACAGTCGTACACGTCCTACACAAAATTAGAAGTACACCCAGGCCTGGCGATATGACTGGAGAATGAAAAGTGCTCCGGAAAATATAATCATGAATTATCATCAATGTCCTAATTACAACAAATTTTAGGAGAAATCAGCAAGAAGCACCAATTTACCTGCCCATCAACCCCTCGTTAAATTTATGCAAATTGCCCCTCTGGAAAAACAGAGACTCCTTTTTTACTTAAGCACTGAAGCGAGAAGTCAACAAGCTGTGGCTTTTCTTCCTCCTGCAGAAAAAAAAGCTTGGGTAAACTTGTGGCGACGACAGTAAAAACAGCGCTCGTGTTTTGCAACACAGATCGAGGCTATCACGCACAAGCTGACACAATCAGGAGACAGGACGAGGGGTCGGGGGTCACGGAGCGTTCCATTACCCCGGGCACCATGCTTCATTATTCATTGCACACCAGAGAAATGCAGCTGCATGGCACAGGCGCACATACAGTACACTCGGCGTCCCACGGCGACAGGGCTATTACAGCGGTGACTCCAGGGGGGTGAACGTCCCTCCTATTCAGTCAAACGCCACGCAGGCACATGGAGAAGTTCAACCTCATCCACAATGACATAGAGTACAACTTCCTTATTAAAAGAGAAACATTTCCGTGTCAAGAAAAGCCAAATATTTAAGTATCGAAATTGACACGTTGGCCTTTTAACTGCTCTGTCCACAACATTATTAACGAACGAATAAATGAGCTACAGGTTGTTTTCCTTTTGTAGGCCGATGACAATGATTATCAGCAGATGTGATAATGAATGTGAAACAGAGCTCCTAGTTCTACATAATCAGACAGGGACTAGGGCGACTTTTTAAGAGTACCATCAGGCTGATCGGAAAACAAATTTTCGCCACATTTTATACGCGTCGGTACACGATCCGTTCTGCCTACACGATCCGTTCTGCACATGCGCGTTCCGTTCTGCACATGCGCAAAATGTTCGTGCATGTACGATGCGCACTGCACGATCTGTTCCACGCTTCCGGTCGACAGCCAAGCTAACGTTAGTTTAGCTAACAGCTAATTCGGCTAACCGCTAGCTGAGACAGCATGTAATAACTTTAAAAGACCCTCAAAATAAAACTTGAAAATAAACGTTAACATATATAACAGCTGTTACGTCAGTTCTAGTTTGCTTGTGCTCATTTAAAATACAATCACTCAATATTCGTCTTTATTGTTATTACTGTAAAGTCTTAATTTAGCTGTAGCCTGCTTTTCCCATTAAGTTTGACTTAACGTTATTTTAGACTGAATCTAGCTGTCAGCTAGCGGTTAGCCGAATTAGCTGTTAGCTAAACTGACGTTAGCTTCCCGGTGGAGGCTAGCCATAGGCTAGCGTGGAACAGATCGTGCAGGGCATATCCTCGGTAAAACAGTATTATCTTGCGCATGCGCAGAACGGATCGTGCAGGCAGAACGGATCGTGTACCGACACACGCAACTCTTTTCGCAGTCGTTATTTATTAACAACAACAAAAACTAACTAACCGACTGTGCAGACGTTAACTAGCTAGCTAGTGTGAAAGTTCAGGCTCTGGGGTGGGGGCTGCATCCAACAAAGACTGCAGCTTTGCGAAACAGACAATCCGATTAGCACAGCAACTTCCTGCAGCAATTGGCCGGCTAGGTGTGTGAACGTGATAATGAACAATTTTTCATTCATCACACACACGTTATTCGCTATTTGTAGAATTCATTGCATTCAGTCCCTGTCTATGGCGCAAGGATTTTCATCCCGCCTTTGAGTATGGCCATTTGGACTGAGCAGAAAACAATTTTGCCGTTGTTTATGGATCAACACTTCGTACTAGGGGTATCACGATTCTCCAAATCCACGATCCGGTTTATAAAAAGGTCACAATTCAATTTAAGCATTTTTTTTGACAGGGACGGCAATTCCACAGTGAAAGCCACTAGATGGCAGAAGAGTAAGTTGCAACAACAGTTCCGACTTCCTCGGAGTTTACGAGACGCGATTGAATGCGCCATTACTTTAACGAGGTGCGCCTGAAGGCACCATGGAGTCCTGTTGGAGACAACATGCTTTACCTTCCTTGTTTGTTAACATAACTCAGTCGCGGGGGAAGCAAAATGTTGCCCCGTCGGTGACTCCAGTGAAGCAGCAGGATTTTTCAGTTTGGTTGTGTCTCCGTCATCTCCGACTCCAGCAGTGGCCGTGATGTCTGAAATAACTCAGTCAAGCTTTGAATTCAATAGTCGAAATCGAAAGCTCACTTCAATCAATTATGATTTTAAATCGAGCCTGTGACACCCCTACTTCGTACGCACTAGGTTGTTTTGAGCGTTCTGAAGCCTTTAAGAGCAAAACTCTCTATTAAAAGTTTGTGACCCCAGAGTGAAAAAGTCTCTGATTCAGAATGTAAACCACTAACCCTCTCCGCTGAAACCTAGATTGAACTAATGAAGATGTTACAGGACGATTAACCGCTTCTGACAGCAAGGCGTGCCAGCTTTTATTCTTGGTTTAACAAACATACCAGGGGAGGATTACATAACAGGTCAATAACCAGTTTTAACAAAAGGCTTGTATGCCTCTTATATTGGTCTAACCCTACCGCAAACATTCATAAAGAGCTCAGAAATCATTCGTATGCACTAGTTTGTTTTAAGGTTCTGAAACCTTTAAGAGCAAAACTCTAATAAATGTTTGTGACCCCAGAGTGAAAAAGCCTCGGACTCAGGATGCAAACCACTAAGGCCGGCTACACACTGGCTGCGTGGCGTGAGCGTGGCTTTTCTGTTGCGTGTCAGCTGCGTGGCGGCTGCGTGGCGTTTTCTGTGTCTTTGCACACCAGAAACGTGTCTGACGCGGCGCTGCAGTTGCTAGCCTTGTCTGTACACATGTATGTTTCCCATTGATAAAATTAAATAATAGCGTGTTCTTCAACCCTATACACTGATTTGATTACAGCAAAGACAACGTCGGCAGTATTGACGGCAAAATAGGCTACAGAATATTTCGTTCTGTATTGAAAGGCGCAATATTTGATTATTGTTTTTATTACATTTATATATCTGCATTTATGTCAAAACCTAGAGACTTTCAAACATCAAAATGTCAATTTATTAATATGTATTCATGTCAAAATGACATATACATCTTTTCCTATTCTATTTTGCCTGGAAACGCTTCCAACACGCTTGCGTGTTGCGTGAAAAATAGGCGTTGGTTCTATTTCTAGCTTGCGCGCGTTTTCGGTGCGGCTCGAGTCGCGCCTGAGACGTGCGTGTCACGCAGCCAGTGTGTAGCCGGCCTAATCCTCTCCACTGAAACCTAGATTGAACTAATGAAGATGTTACAGGATGATTAACCGCTTCTGACAGCAAGGCGTGGAAGCTTTTATTCTTGGTTTAACAAACTGACATTCATGAACGGTACAACAGCAGAAATTCAAATATCAGGGGAGGACTACATAACTGGCCAATAACCAGTTTTAATAAAAGGCTTGTATGCCTCTTATATTGGTCTAACCCTACCGCAAACATTCATAAAGAGCTCAGAAATCTATTGGACTGCTGCCCTTCACCCCTAAAATTTAGTTTGATTCTGTAGATTGATCACGTCCATGATATAGCAGATGGACACTGACTGTCTTTTGTCTGAGTTGAGAAATTACAATTACTGGCTAAGACAGCGGCTTAAATGGGTCATTGCATGAACAAATGTGATGTACCGTACGTGCACACACCTCCAAATCTGGCCGCTGCCCTGCGTCTGGACGGCGACACCAGCTCCTTGACGATCTGTAGGACCTGCATGCTCACAGGGAGGCAGCGGTAGAGGCAGCCGGACGCGGCACAGGGCAGGGGTGGCCCATTCTTGCCCTCTCACCCTCCACAACCGCATGCCTCCCTGGCTCCTCCTCGGGACTCATCCCCTAATCCCCATCATGAATCCATGCTCCTGAGGGATCTTGTATGAGAGCTTCTTCTCCGGGTGGAGAGAAAAAAAAAACCCACAGCTTTTCCTTTAAATCTTCTTCTCCTTTTATCTTTCTGATGTTCTTCCTCCAGATTTCAACACATGCTTACAAACTCTCCGGCACTCCTCAGATACTACTATACCATAAACAGCCGGTCTCCAAGCACAGATGTACAGCATCAGCGAACACTCACACACTCTACCTAATAAGTGCTCCAGCTGCTTCGAATGCTGCCTTTGGTCCACATGAAACAGCCTATAAATCTCAACTCAACAAACTGGCAGCTGCTGAAAGTAGCGGAGGATGTTCGCTGGCAGCGCCGTATCTCTGCAAACTGAATGTGTTCGTCTCGCGTGTGATGTGTGTGTTGTGTTGCTCCGCTGGAGTGCTTTCACACACTCTTCATTTGGCAGTCAGCAGCAGAGAAGCTTCTTCCTTTAAAAAAAAAAAAAAAAAATCTTTTTTCTTCTTCTGTGGCTCCAGCAGACAAACCACCTTGCTGTCGGGGATCAATACATGCACAGTTGACTGGTGACGATGCTTCTCAACTGTCCACAACTCTCTCTCATCTCCTTTTCTGACTCTCTTGTCCTCTCCTAGCCATCTCTTTCTTTCTCTCGCATCAGCCTCTCTCCTCCCTCAGTCCTGCAAAGGCTGGCTACTTCACTCGCTGTCCTCTTTTCACATCCTTTAAATTCTTAATAATGAGCGCTTCCACTCACTCACCCTCCAGCATCTTCTTCCCTCCCTTCCTCTCTGTGCTTTCCTGCACCCCCTACCTCCTCCTTCTCATTGTGTCGCTTTCTGCCTCGGTCACCCACCCTGTATTTCTGCTGGTGTACATTTACTGTGACGGTGAGAACATGAGCAGAATGTAAAGGGGTAAATGCAAGACATGAGATGTGTGTGTGTGTGTGTGTGTGTGTCCTAGTGATGATTTTTCCCCAGCAGCATCAGTAACACTGTCATCCTCCGATTGCACCCTCTCACATTTTGTCTTTGCCACAACCTTTACTCCCTCAGCGAGTCTGTTATCATGATGATGTTTAAAAAAAAATAATAATTGCAAAGAAAATTCATGTTGTAACGTGCAAAAGAAAAGAAACCAATTTAGTTCTGTTGAGAGTCTTCAATGATTTACTCATGACATTAGAGGCAGGCACTATATTACTTCTTTTGGACCTTTGATCCTGAAAATCACACTGCCTGAATTAATTACCTTCACGACGTGGTTGGCATTAATTCTACAGATTTACACTGGTTTAACTTTTACAGGTCTTTTTCAGTCGATTTGGGTAATTTCTCATCCTCTAAAGCTGGTATCTCATGTGGGGTTCCTCAGGGATCCATCCCAGGCCCTGCTAGCTTTTCCCTATACACAACACAAGTCAACATCTTACTTTGGTCACCTGCAGGAACAAAAGCCATCAGTGGAAGGTGGCATGCATACATTTGTGGCTCTTTATACAAATAAAACATCTTACTATCTTCTAGTCAAAGCTATTATTTTGTTTTCCAAAATACCAGACATATTTCTAGTATCTATCAGTGTTGGGAGTAACGGCGTTGTATAACGGCATTACTAACGGCGTTATTTTTTCAGTAACGGAGTAATCTAATTAATTACTTTTCCCATCATTGCAACGCCGTTATAGTTACTGAGAATGTAAAGTGGCGCGTTACTACAATTTGGTTGAATCAAGTGCGAGGTGTCAGGCTTTGGCTACACATAAGCTGCCTGGAGAGAGCAGGGGTGGGGGATGATGACACCGTTGCAAATGAGAAGATGATTGGCTGGGTGGGCGGATGCCCTGCTCACTCTGTCTCACTGCACGCTCTGACTACCACTAAACACAAGACAGCGACAATAGCGACGAGTCAGGGAAATTCAAAGGTAGCGTTCTCGAACTGGAAGTACCGGCACTACTTCTCGCTCATTGAAATGTATATGTAACATGCAGGAAAAAAAACTTTTATTTTTAAATTTTTTATATGTTTTTATTTCTATGCATATCATATGGCAGGCTGCAATCTATTGAGTTCAAATAAATACCAAATGTTCTAAAATACTGTATAGTGTTTTTATTCCTCAATCAGTTAATATAAACATATTGGACGTTAAAGATGTTATAGAACGTAATAGCGTTACATAAAAAATAACGTCACACTTACTTTGATGAGTAACTAATTACTTTTACAATGTGGTAAATGAGTTACTAACTCAATTACTTTTTGGGAGAAGTAATTTGTAATTTGTAACTGTAACTAATTACTTTTTTAAAGTAAGATGACCAACATGGGTATCTATATCTATATTGTTTTCAGAAATCAAGACTTATAGGTTTCAATTACAGAAAAAAATAAAGATTGATGAGGGCAATCCAATAACTGAGTGGTTAGGGCGCAAAGGCCCCGAGTAGCGAGTCCCCAGTTTGATTCCCGGCTGGCCGGAGAGCCAGTTAAGGGAAGTGGGAGACCTAAGTATTTGAGTAAGACACCAAGCATTGGCCTCAAAATACCGACAAATGTTTTTTAAACATTGAAACAGATTTATTAACGCCAGTGGATGTTGAAGGGTCACGGTGGCTTCGCTAACGTTCTCAGCCGCCCTGTCGTTACTAGCTGCCATGCTAATGCTAACCGCCTCAGTTAATGCAAAGAGTGAAGCCTCGCTAGAACCTTGCGAATCCCCCTCTGTCAGATTATTTTCTCTACTTTATTACTTTATTCCGTGTCGTTCACCTTTCTCTCACTTCACACTAGTTGGTCCTCACAGAAAACTCTACTGCGATTGCCGCATTTCGGCTTGTGGAGATTGTAATTTTTTAAATGATTAGCAAGGAATGAAAAAAGACTACGGTAGGTTGCTATCTTTACTCGCACAATGTGCTCGTAAATGATTTTTTCCAGTCCGCACATATCTTTTTTTAAGGGCATATGCTAGTGAAATACTGTAGAGGCCTGTGCACGTCATTCCGCTACTCTCTTTCCCCACATTTCCTGCCTCTCTCCTCTATCACTATCAAATAAAGGCATAAAATAGCCAAAAGGTCATCTTAAAAAAACATCCTCCAATCCTTTCATTAGATTAGAGTATATCCAATATGTCTTTGTACAATACACACATCATAATGTTTGGTAACTCCCCACTTCTCTCGTTAGCTCTCCATTTCTTGTCTCATGTACACTCCGCCCTGTCCATTATGCCATCTCTAATCAGTCCACATACAGTACTAATCCCCGTTCCTCTCTCTAACTGCATCATCTTGCTATAATCAGTCCATTTATACTTCCAATTGGCGATGCATCCCCCATACGGTTATTTCTTTATCTACACCAGGGCGAGGCCAACGTCAGTTTTCCAAATCCATTACGCCGATGTTGACCTTTCACTTAAAATGACATCCAGCTGGTTGTCAATGAATTCTGACATGGCTAATGTTCTCCTGTGTCTGTATTCCAGCCAGTCAGAAGGTGGACTGAAGAGGAAGTGACCTCGAGCAGCGCCACCTCACACACCTTTAGGGCACGTGAACACACCATGATATGCACACACCCACAATGTGATCATAGATACACGTATGTACACACACATACACTGCACCTACCCAAGGACAATGCAGCATGCAAAGAGGAGCAGCAGCAATACAATCACACACATCCTTGTGATGAAGTGTATCTATATTTGTTAGTCCATCCTCCGGCGCTGAGTCAAAATTTCCAATTACTGCATTGCTGGACCGACTCTGCAGCTGCTGTTGCTATGCCTCAGACCCACTGTTGCTAGGCTGTGACCCCACTACATGAGGTGAAAGTGTGGCCTTTTACAAACATAATGGTGTCCACCTTTATCAGTGATTCAACAAGACGAAACACACCAGTGGCACATTGCATGCATGCATGAAAACAACCACACTTATTGTTTTCTATGTAAATGTAGACGTACCGGTTGTATTTTCCATTGTTGCTGTTGATTGACTAAGGCAGTAGGTTCCAACCTGACCTCTCATGACAAGAGATGATCAGTTCAACCGATTGTTTTGACATTCAGAGGCCTGAAGCGGTTGAAGTATCCAGTATTTCACCGCCCAAAAAAGATTGGGAAAAATCTGAAAAAAAGACATATCTTTCAGATATATATCAGATATATCTTCTCCTTCCTAATCTTTAAACATCTGGTGACCCTAGTTTTTTCCTGGGACCCCAATGTAAGAGCCTACAGTGTGCTAAGCTTAATAATATGTTTTGGACTCACTGTGTTTAATAATAATAATCACTTAAAGGGTCATTCTAGTTTATTACCACTTGGGTCTTTTTCATCATTTCGCTTGTGCGCTATCTGCATCAAATGATACAAGCCATATGACATCCTGCTGCATTGTGTGGCCCGTTTGGAATAACCTTTTCGTCACCTTACAAGCAGTCACAAGAAAGAGCCTTCCCAAGGACTTTGTAATCCTATGTAATCTTCTACATCTTTCTGGTGGTCGTACATTCTGCATTTCTAGTGGGGTTTATCTAAGGAGTCCCACATGAGAGGGAAAGAGTAAGTAAGGTGAGAGACATAGAAACTGTGAGGTAATAGGAGAGTGGTGGAGGGTTCAGTAAGATATTGATGGAGCCTTTTAGTCTCCTCCCGACAGCACCCATAGGTCCAATCATGCATAGGGTTGGGTATTGAATGGATTTTTTGATACCGGTGCTAAAATTATACTTTTAAAATGGTGTCAGTGTCTAAACGGTGCCTGAAAGGATACTTTTAAGATTAAAAAAATATATACTGTATATATTTTTTTATTATTTATTTTTTTATTTTTTTAAAAAGGAGCATAAAACGAGATTAAAGTGCCCATATTATGAAAAAAACACTTTTTCTGGTATTTGGGGTGTTCTTTTGTGTCTCTGGTGCTTCCACACACATACAAACTTTGAACAAAAATCCATCCATGCTGTTTTGAGTGAGATACGGTTTCTGAATGTGTCCTGCCTTCAGTCTCCTGGTGAGCTGTTCAAAATCGGCTCGGACTGTGACGTCACAATCCGAAATGAGCTGGCTAACCGCAACCGTTAGCTCGTAGCGTTAGCATTAGCATGCTAACGCTAATGCTAACACTAGCATGGTACCTCGTTCTCAATAGCAAAGCACTGCTACAACACACACAAGTTCACCATAATCTACAAAAGAACTACTTACATGTGCGCCCTCATTTAGAAGTCTCCCAGCTAATCCTGCCTTGTAACTGACTGAAGTTGGAGAAACAGCCTGTCTTTTACTTCTATGGAGCTAGCTAGCTGACATGATCCACATCTGAGCTACTGAGCATGTGCGAGTGCAATCAAAGATAGTACAGAAGAAGAAGAAGAAAAGAGGTCTCACTCTGTAGCTAAAACAGAAACCAGGTGAAAAGAGGATCTACAGCAGTGAGAGAGAGCTGTGCAGTACAACAAAAATATGGTGTTTTTTGAAAATTAAACCATGTAAACCTATTCTGGTACAACCTTAAAATACAATTATGAACCTGAAAATGAGTATAATATGGGCGCTTTAAAAAATGGCTTGTTTATTGCTAAGGCCATATGGTCAAAATGAAATGATTTATTAAAAATCTAATAACAATAACTTATAACAACTTATTTCATCAGTAAATTCCTGTTAAACGACAAAAACCACCACTAGATGGTAAAAGGGTATTTTACAATAACTTTGAATGCACCATGAGGGTGGCGAGGCGAAATTCAAGTGAACGCACCGTCTGTGTTGTTTTCCGACAACGGCAGCTGCAGACTGTTGTATGTCCCAGTGTTGGAATCATCTAAAGTGAAATACAGTCACACTTTATAGCGTTTAGCGTTAGCGGTCAGCAATTTAACCGTGTGTAATCCAGCTGCTAGCTAACGGTAGGCTAACGTTACCGTCTGTCAAGTGTATTTTTAACTAGCATCACATGCAGCGATGCTTCTGTTGCCTCTAACATCTGTTTCGGAGCATCAGAGGGCAGCGGGGACATTTACGTGGCACCGTAATGAGGCACCAAAATTTGCGTTGCTATTCGGTCCGGTAGATACCGGTCGTTAAAGCATCGGTGCCGTATTTGCACCGGGTCTTGGTACCCAACCCTAAGTCATGCAGGGGCCTTCTCCAAAACACCAGATCAATGGGCCCTCCACACGTTTCACCTTAACACCCACTTGATTGAGAACAGACAGATACTGTAAGTCGGACGGAGTCGCTGATACATTGTCTCCTTAATCTACACACCAGATAAGAGCTCAGCCTGGTGGCAGCCTTCTTCACTTTAACTGGCAACAGAGACGCTGTCAATGCTACGATGGGGCGTTCGATTCTTGGTGTTGGAGAGAGGAGACACTGCACAAAGGTTGACAAAAAACAGTGACAGCTGTAGAGAGCAGAGATGATGTAAGACTGGTTGGTGTAGGTCGATGCAGATGTGGATACAGGCATTTTGTAGCACTGTTAATTAGAGCAGCAGCTAATGATTATATTTATCTGCAGATTATTTCCATGCTTAATCATTACAAAAAAAAAATGGCATCTACAATTTCTCAGAGCCCAACGTGATGTATTCAATCGGCTTTGTTTTGACCAACAATCCAAAAGATTTTTTATACGCGGTCACATATGATGAAGAAAAGCCGCAAATGCTCACATTTGAGAAAATAAAGCCAGAGAGTATATGATCAATTATCAAAATAGTTTAATTTTTGTTGTTGTTCAACAGGGCCGGTAGGTTCACAGGCTTCTTCTATAGATTGAAGCTGAGGAAGTTTTTCTACATATTTAAATTTGTCCATTCAACAAGGGTTCAGTCTTTGTCCATACTTTTATTTTTAAAATTCAGATTTGAGTTTGTGAAGTTTTTTTTAGCCATCTGCTTGGGCCATGGTGATCTTTAGTAGTTGAAGCTCAACCTTGATGATCCCGATTGGTTTTAAAGACACCTTAAGACTTTCCAAGCGATTCCACTGTCGCAGACTAATTTTCAATATGGGAATGAAATCATGAGAGTCATGCTAGAGTTGGGGCCCGCTCCCGTTGTCTCAATCGTTTGGTGTAATGTGGTCATAAAACTCGGTCCGAGTCAGTCTTTTTCCTGTCTGATATTTGATATTATGTAAGTTTGAAGTCTTGGTTGTGAAGTTAAATCACGTGAGCATTGTCAACAACCAATGGGTGCGCTCCCTCCAGGACCAAACAGGAAGCAGCAAACGGCTACAGCTAGTGTTGTTGATGGTTGCTAAGCTAAACGCTAATGAGGGAAAGTTGCCGATTTTCAACCCTTCTGAAGAGCCTCATCCAACGGGAGATTTACGCGGGTAAACGCAGACCTCCCGGTACTGCCGGCATTCATCTGCATATACGGCAGAACAGAAAATCTGCAAACTTTCCCTTAAGTTACCAGCTAACGCTAGCGGCAGCTAGCTAGCTAGCTAGCTTGGTTTAATTTTTCAAAATGACTCTAGTTGTAGTCTTGCAATGTGTAGTCTATATCCTTGACGCTCCACTTCCGGGATTGCTCTGTTGCCGCCGGAAAAGTTTTCACTCACTCATTTAGGCCAGATATCCGTTGCCTTGGGCTTCCTTGTGTTGGCATTTTAAACTCTGGTCGATTTATGAGGACTGTGATTAACCTTTTATCAGATCTCTGCAGGGTAAATCCAGACAGCTAGCTAGCTGTCCAGTCTGAGTTTTCTGCTGCATGACTAAAACAACTTTTAAAACGTACATGTTCCACCAAAACAAGTTCCTTCCAGAGGCTATTTTGCAGCGGCACAGTGGCTTTTCTCCGGTGCCTAGCACCGGCCAAGACGATTCTGATGATTAAAGAAATGCCAATAAACAGAACACATTTTCCTCCCATCCCCGAATGCTATGTGGAGTAGACCCTCCTCCAAAGCGCGCTGGAGGAGAGTCTGGCAAAGCGAGACTATGCAATGTGTGACCCTGCAAGATCTCCAGTCTTTACATAGTATGACTTTAATGTTAGATGTGAGAGGATTGTCTTTAGATGTGAGACGGTGTCAGACTTTAGTCTTTGCAAAGTCTGTTCAGAGTCTTCTAGTGTATGGTAAGCATTAGCAGAATGATAATCGTTAATTTACAAATACAGAAAATGTGAGAGCCAGAGTTTTGGCAGATTACATGGCAGACACGTGAAATATTACCAAAGAAAAAATAAGGACACAGTTTGGAAAGGATACAAAGTGTCAGAAAAGAGACTTCAATAGGAAACACAGAAGCGTTAAATTCCTCATTGTCACCATTGCTCAGAATTAGTCGGGAACTGTCGCCAGTTAACACAACATGAATGAATGAATGAATGAAAGAACATCTCTGCTGCCTACCAGGAAAACACACTGTCAGTGTCTTTTCAACTCGATGCCACTTCTTTGTCTGCTCTTCAACTCCCTTCAAAGAAAATGACAAAACCAACTCCACTGTCATCTTTCTGGCCCCACGTTGCCAAAAGTGGCAACCCTAATTTCACTCAGCACTCCTCTTCATAATACTCTCTATCTGCAGCGTCTTCCTGTTCGCACTCTTGTCTATACACAAATCACACAGACCTAACAGCGGTGTGAACACACACTCCTCTGTTGTCCTAATGGCAGCATTCTGTTGAAGGGGTGATTGAATTAGGCTGGGTGCTGATTGCTCGGCACATTGATTAATGCTGCCTGCTGCGCTTGAGTGCGTCACGGCACTCATGGAGTCCTGCTGCTGAATGCCAATAAGATACCATCCACGGGAACAATATCAACATGAACAACTCACCATATTTGAGCAGATGCATGTCAGCTCCTAATTGAGCTCACATTTAAACTCCGTGCATGTAGGGATAGACCGATAGCCGGTAGTGAAGCTAATGAATCCCGATAGTCAGGGTGCGATTTTGATCACGCACAACAAAACATGCAATTAATAAATCCCCCTTTCAATACCTGGATATAGTGCCACTCGGCCAGCCATGCCAAAACACTTAAATATTCAACATTCAATGAAAAATAATTTCAAAATGAAATAGCACAACTTTGCGGCGAAAACAAAAATACCTTCACCCAGGAAACGCTCGTTCGTTCCTCGGGGAGTGTTTTAGTCCACGCCACAGTCTTTTTTTCTAAACTTAAATATTCGTTTTGGTGCCTAAACTTAACTGTCAACTAGGGCTGTGTTCGATTGAAGAAATTCTTAATCGACTAACACTCATTCAATTGTATCGACTAATCGATTAGTTGATTTAATCGACAGATCTGTAAATCTGAGTTTCTCCGCAAAGAGTTATGCAAAAGGATGCATATATTGAATAAGATAATGCCTCCTTTGCATATTTAAACAACATTTCAGAAAACGTGTAATACAACAAATAATTGCCTTAATGAAAGTAATTAAAGTAGGTTTCACGGTGATATCTATTAGGTAAAATGTCAACCCTTAATTCTTGTGTTTACCAGAGATGTGCTCGTACGTTTCTTGGAAATAAGTCATTCAGCATGAAAATAGCATCAAACATGACTAATCGACTAAAGAAATCTAAGTTGACTAAGACCAAAACGACCGATTAGTCGACTAATCGACTAAGAGGGAGCAGCCCTACTGTCATCGTCGCATGACGCTCACTTTCTCTGGCTAAACTCCACCACCATGGCCCCTGAAAGGACCGTCATCTGGCGGTGCCCGTGCTGCGGAGATTGGCTCAAAAATAAAATGTCTTACATTACCGATATATTAGCACCTCACAAAGATTTTATAGCAAACAGTTTCCTACTTACACTTCCAACAGACATGTAGCAACATTATCCCATTGGCGACATGCCTCTGTCCACCCAATGAAAGAAGTCCAACAGCAGAGGGCTTATGTATTGCATTGTATTTTAAAATCAGCGTTTTCCACACTGAGAACAATAAAACACCATTAATATCTGAATTTTAACCCTGCTGCACGTAACAACAGTGCAACACAATAAAGCACATAGGTTTGAGTCAGCATTCTCAAAGGTTGGAAGCAGTTCAGGACAGTTTAATGTCTGTGGATGGAGCCACCAGAGGGATGGGAGGGAGGGAGAGGGAGGGAGGTGTTCCCCAAAACGCCCTCCTCTCTCTGACTTTCTCACTCTCTTTCCTCTCTCCTTCCTCTCTCAGGCCTGGGGCCTTGCCACGGCGAGCGAGGGAATGGGAACGGACGGGAAAGAAAACACACAAGAACAACATTACGGCTCTGCCTCACGCTTCCTGTTGGCCCTTCCCCGTGTCATTTCCTGTTTGAAGTGTGCAGCTTTTTTGGCCAATTTGACTTTGGCCAGAGTTCCAGTGGCCTTCACAGCTAGTGAGATGTCGTGCTATGAAAGTTTCCACCTCACAACGAAATGTTCTATTCAAAAGCTCACTCACATTTTGGTCTAAAACTCAAACAAACAAACCTGTTTGATGATCTTTATTCCGGGTAAATGTCCTCACATAAAAAACAATATATGCAGTATAGACATACAATATAATCAAAAAAAGTGCATCACAGCAAATTTCCAATCCAATCCAACTTTATTTATAAAGCACATTTTAAAACAACAGAGTTGAGCCAAAGTCCTGCACAGTCAAAAATCAAAAGCAGTCCCAGTACTAGAGACATGATATTACATGTAAATTAATGAAAAAATAAATAAATAAATAAATATGTCATTACCCTTCT
Source organism: Perca fluviatilis (assembly GCF_010015445.1). NCBI lineage: Eukaryota > Metazoa > Chordata > Actinopteri > Perciformes > Percidae > Perca > Perca fluviatilis. Next base: position 5,491,653 of record NC_053134.1, read on the forward strand.
CTCTCCCCTTTCAAGTCTAAGCTGTCCTATCAACAATAAAGGCCTAAAAAAATGCCACACACACAAAAAAAAGCAGATGGGGACACAATTCAAACATTTTTGAAAAATTCACTTTTTGAGATAAAATTCTGAAATTTTGCACATCAAATCTACAGTGATCTTTGAATGTTGTGAATTTTTTTGCATGAAGACCAAAGATTTAGTTTGGAAGAAATTGCAGTATTCGTTTACACTACTGTATGCAGTAAAATGTTTTAATGCACTGTGGGCTCGTGGCAAATTTGTGGAGGACAGTCGCAGTTGTTAAGAACACATTAGCTGAATAGAGGCATCAATCCAAACTATATTTTGCCATCATGATGGTATGCTTTCCAAATGCAACTGATAAAAAAACAAACATCTCAATTCATAATAAAGCAGAGCACACTCCTCTTAAAGGAGGACACATACAAATACTCACATTTTTTTAAAGAAATAAATGGGAGAAACCTGAAGAAGAGCTACAGAGGAGGGGTCCCTCCAGGACGTACAAACATGCAATAGAAAGACACATAGCAGCAGTAGAATTTCACTGCTTCCAATTAACCCATTCAATTAGATTGCCAAAACACTAATTAGGAATTTTTAAGCTAAATTGCCAAAAATGGATTGGTTCCACCTTCTTAAATGTGAATACTTTTCCCCCCTTATAAATGGGTTTTTAACTGTTGCTCGGACAGAACAATACACTTATATATTTCAGTGAGGGATCTGGAAAACTACATGAAAATCAATTTTGTAAAATAATAAGTCAGTTGCAGACCTATAAATAAACATTAAGCGTATATCAAATATGGTTTCAGTTATTTCTTTCCTTCTAATGTTTGAATGGCAAAATAAACATGGAATAAATAAAGCAGTAAATGCTCTAGAGTTTAAACAAAACACTCCAAACATAGCCTGAACCAAAGTCCAATAAATCAGTCTGCTTGGGGCTCCACATTAAGGGCCAGACCTCTCCCAGGCCTGCGTAACCCAGCCTCCCAGCAAACAGGCCTGATCAGATTCAGTAGCTTCTATAGAGACATTAGAGAGACATCAGTGTGTGTGTGTGTGTGTGTGTGTGTGTGTGTGTGTGTGTGTGTGGTATTATTTACAAGGCGACGGTATACAAACAGCTGGTGAAGCAGCATAGGACCGAGGCCGAGCAGAAGAAGCGGGGTGTTTGACGTAAGCAGCGGCAGACAGCTGAAGATCTACAACGACCCAGTCCCGGTGACTGCGACACCAGCGTGGGAGTCAACGAATATTACCCACAATGCTCCACACTCACCCTCTCCATCCCTCTCACACACACACACACACATTCATACATCACGCAGTCAATCAGGTGTTTCCCGCTTGACATTGGACGACAGGGTGTGTGTCGTTTATCACAGGTTGACGGGCGGTCACTGTTTGTGTGTGTGTGTGTGTGTGTGTGTGTGTGTGTGTGTGTGTGTGTGTGTGTGTGTGTGTGTGTGTGTTAGTCATTAACACTTGATCTGAAGACACAACAATGACATCATGCATCATGTTTTGGCAGGTTTGTGTGTTTTATGGGACAACCTGTGCTATGTGTTGTATGTGTTAGTGTGTGTGTGTGTGTGTGTGTGTGTGTGTGTGTGTGTGTGTGTAATCTCTATGAAAGGATCACTAAATTGTTCAGTAAAAGACACTGGGTACTTCTTCAGCTTGGTACGCGCCATGAACCAAATCGTTCGCTCTAATTACAGAATATGTCTTGTCACTTGTGTACCATGCTGTTAGCAACACAACAGGTTTACAAACAAGCAAAACACACCTTATCTCTGGATATTTTTAGCATTTAGACACAGCAGAACTTGCTGGAAAATTTCTCTGTTTTTAGTAGATTTGGACACGTGTCTTCGTTTTTTTCTAACACTTTTTTTTTACAGCAGAACACATACTGATAGCTAACAGCTCCAGCTAACATGACACAGCAACTTCCAGTGAAAAACGATAGCTAGGTCCTCAGGTAACCCCAATAAGTTACCGTTAGCAAAACGGCACTAGAGCCGACATTTTTCAAAATAAATCAAAAGAAAGTAAATCGTTTGTTTTCCCAGTTTACTGAAAACTCGGAATAGCTTTGGCAGCGTTTTATTGTCGTGCGTTAGCTTAAACATGCTAGTTGAAGCCCTAGCGTGACGCATTTTTATGGAACCCACGGCAGTTCTAGGCAAGACCCCGCCCTACGAAGCAGCCTGATTGGTTGGTGGTTAGGCATTTACTTTGAGCAGTTAAGGTTTGGACACAAATCGTGTTCCGTTACCTCGCGCGAGCATGGACTCCTGGTTAATCGTAGCGCACAAACGCTATTGAAGGGCAGGTATTGTCTAGAACTAGGGTTCCATAATGACGCTAGTGTGACCCATGACCTGTGTCTCCGTTTTAACACCTACTAATGAATTGTCCGGTTTTTCTTTCAGTTTCTCCTTGTTTTATATAGCAAATGTTACTATTGTATATCTTTTGGAATTTTTATTTTTTAACTTCAACCTGCCTAATGGACTACAGATGGAAATTAGCCCCCGGGCTACAATCTGGCATTTTCACGTGTACTGCTGTACATGTTCATCAATGTGCATTGTCCTGAAATAATTATGGCTGTGCTCGATTGAAGAAATTCTTAGTCGACTAACACTCATTCAATTGTATGGACTAATCGATTAGTTGACTTAATCAACAGATCTGTAAATCTGAGTTTCTCCGCAAAGAGTCATGCAAAAGCACCACTTTAATTCTTGTGTTTACCAGAGATGTGCTCGTGCGTTTCTTGGAAATAAGTTATTCAGCATGAAAAAAGCATAAAACATGACTATCGACTAAAGAAATCTAAGTTGACTAAGACCAAAACAACCGATTAGTCGACTAATCGACTAAGAGGGAGCAGCCCTAGAAATAATACAATTTTAAAAAATAAAGACCTACTGTTAACAGATAAACCATTTCTTTCTCTTGCATTACTTTAAAACACACAGAACTTTGATACTGAAACTGTGATATGCATCCAGTGAGTTTGCATAATCTTACACTTGTAGTGTACAACAACAGATTGATTTTTAATAACATATTTAACAGGATAGCATTGAGATGGAGCAAAAGAGTCAAACATGAAATCTGGGTGAATTCACACCAGCTCTCAAAACACATTAAAAAGGCATTAGAAGCCCCACATTCAAACACAGCAAAGCTTTCTTCATTGTACAAGATCTCATCTGTCTGAAGTCCAGACATTATGTATTGATGAACTCAACCCTCTGAACGGGAAGGCCGCCACCGCCGCCGCCAATAACAGCAGCTCGGCTCACCATGGCAACTAAATACAAAGAGGCCATTAAAAGCTTGTGACGAGGCAATGTCATAACTTCTGAGTGCATGTGTGCGACGGAGAAAGCGACAGAGACATCTGTGTGGGTTTGTATCTAATTTTCCTGGTGCAATCATCTCGCTTAAAATATCATTGAGTATCCAAAAAGTTCTTCTTTCTTCTCCATAAGTGGAGTCTGTGGTCAGCACAGAGCAGCTTCTGGTATTTCTAAATCTTAGCAGTTTTATCATCCTCTGGAAAAACTCAGTACCCAGTTGGTTTAAAATGAGTGAAGCCCGTTTAAAACAATGCAACAGGCTGAATATTTAAGATCCAGCTTCAGCCGTTCAAACTTAATTTGACCAAAAGCTGCAGGGAACCACAGCTCTTTGCATACTATAAACCTGATATGAAAGTCAAATCGCTTTAGTTCATGGCAAATGTAATTTACTCGGTGAGTTGCTCTCTCCTTGCCTTATCTCTGCCAGTGTTCTCGGCCCGACAAGGATTCAAGTCTCACCCCTGCTCTTCAAAAGGAAACAAACGTGGTCTGCTGGGACATCAGAAATAAAGAGCAAAGGCCACACCACCCCTCTGTAAAGCCCAAGGTCCACTCCGAGCTGCATCATATTGCTGGAAAACTTGATAAAAGTGCAGCCGTATGAAAAACTAGCTCGGCAGCGGTGAAATAATCAGGTGGCAGTGCTAACCATTTGTCAGCCGCAGCCAGCCGCAGCCAGCCGCAGCCAGCCGCAGCGCTGGCGATGAAAGAGGTATCAAAACTCTTCTTCCATGGATAGCTCCGGTAGAGCGAGCGCCCATGTATAGAGGTTTCCCCCCTCTCTCTCCCCTTTCATTTCTTCAGCTGTCCTGTCACTAAAGGCCTAAAAATGCTCCACTCATCGAGAGAAATCCATCCTATCAAAAATTCATTATTGAAGCCCTGCAACTACAAACTTTGCAAAGAGGCTCTAGTCAGTTTGAAAGGATTTATTAGACTGGGTAAACCCAGCCCGATCTGCCGGCGATTTGATTTCGCCCTGCAGCTCAGGCTGGAAACCTGTACATTTTTCTATCCTGCTTCCGTTACAAATCTGCGGGGACAAATCACAAACTGGCTTATCCACCTGGCACGCTATTGGCGGGTTTAATGACGATAGAGAAGCGACAGCAAGCAGCTTTTTGTTTACATTCAACATGGCGGCCACCGATGCGCAGCAACCCGTTGATGCCGCTGTCGCTGCAAAGTAAGTCACCCGGATCGTTGGTCTGATTGGTTGAAGGACTATCCAATTGCGTACAGAGTCATGTGAACTATGCCCATTGATCACGCCTCTTGTGCAGCGGAGCAGACTCCCCAGACTAATGTTCAAACTTAAAAGATTGAGCTTGGTATGGTGATAGCCAGACTATAAGTTTAGTGTAATTCTAAAAAATAAACATTAAATAAAACATTAAATTGACTCTTTACCTTCTTAACAAGATGTAAAAGATTCCTGTTAAAGGAGGATTTTTGGGTGGAAGATACATTGTAGAAACCAAAAGAGAAGGCTGTTGCAGGGGTGTAACTTATTAAAGGTCCTATGACGTGCTGCTTTTTGGATGCTTTTATATAGACCTTAGTGGTCCCCTAATACTGTATCTGAAGTCTCTTTTATATAGACCTTAGTGGTCCCCTAATACTGTATCTGAAGTCTCTTTTATATAGACCTTAGTTGTCCCCTAATACTGTATCTGAAGTCTCTTTTATATAGACCTTAGTGGTCCCCTAATACTGTATCTGAAGTCTCTTTTATATAGACCTTAGTGGTCCCCTAATACTGTATCTGAAGTCTCTTTTATATAGACCTTAGTTGTCCCCTAATACTGTATCTGAAGTCTCTTTTATATATACCTTAGTGGTCCCCTAATACTGTATCTGAAGTCTCTTTCCCAAAATTCAGCCTTGGTGCAGAATTACAGCCACTAGAGTCAGTCCCACAATGAGCTTTCCTTAGGATGTGCCATTTCTGTGTCGGTAGCTATTGAGGAGAGGTGGCTGAGGATGTGGCCTTGACCAACTGCCACTTTGCTCGTTTGAAAGCCATGATGTCTCTCTCTCATGGGTGGGCCAAATTCTCTGGGCGGGCAAAGCAGAGAAAGGGGAGGTAACCTTCCAGATCGGCCCATCTGAGCTTTCATTTTCTCAAAGACAGAGCAGGATACCCAGGGCTCGGTTTACACCTATCACCATTTCTAGCCACTGGGGGACCATAGGCAGGCTTGGGGAACGCATATTAATGTTAAAAAACCTCAAAAGTGAAATTGTCATGCAATGGGACCTTTAAGACTTTATAAGCCCTTTTTCAATGCAGGAAGTTAATGGAACTATGCCCACTTTGGGCTAGAATTTGGACTAAATTTGGGCACTGCTCAAGTAACGATACTAAATCCAAGTTCAGGTTACGGGAAGCCTCAGGTTGGTAAATTCCTGTACTGATAAATGGCTCCAAGTTCACACCTACTACGGCAGGATGAGGTCACCACTAAAGATTCCCAGTTTCCAGTAAGTGACAGTTTTCCACGATTTCACTGCGTCTTTACCAAATAATCCATGGAAAATCTTGTTACCTTTTGTTTGTAACAGGCAACATTTCTCTCTCTTAAATCTTAAATATACTGTACGGACACGCACAAAACATCCCATCACAACCCTTTTGGTTTATGGTTTTCCCACAAACCAGAAGAGGACGACTCCAACGGGATCTGGTTTTAAATAAAAGTCCCATATATGGAAAAGCTGACATATAAATATGTTACGTGTTCAGTTATGTGGTGTACCAGAGTGTGTGTGTGTGTGTGTGTGTGTGTGTGTGTGTGTGTGTGCGTGTGCGTCTGTGTGTTAGAAAAATGATATCACTCACTGGTGGCCTCAGTGAGTAGAGGCAGATGCCCTGAGGATTTGTGGATCCATTTCCTACCGTGGCCCTGTTTACTGGGAGATGTAATCATATTCCAGCAGGGCTTCCTTCCTGTAAGCCCCCTGCCCCCCCCGCCCCATCCCCTCCTCCTGTAACTCAACACACAGACACACACCCACCGTGTCACCACAAACTTGACATCCGAGCATCATTCACCTCTGTCGGAAAGGACTGAATATGCTGAGAGGGGAGGGTGGAAGAACTGCATTCCGCCACATAACTGACATCACATCGCACATATTTCACTCACAGCACACACTTACCAACGTTCACTCGTCATGGAACACAGACTGGCAATAATTAAAATTAAACAGGGAGGTGGAACGTGGTGGAAAACTAGAGAGAAAGGAGGACAGAGTAGACTGACAAGAGAAAGAGAGTGAAAGAGATGGAGGCGACGCCATCACTTCTAACAGCATAGAAAGAAAAGGCATAAAATGCTTTCAAGTGAAATATTCTGAGTTCAGTTCTATTCCCAGTTGGCAAGAATGTGTTGATCAAAGCTGCACGAGGACAAGTTATCTTTTTGAGAAAATACACTTATGAATGCAGAGGAGAACAGAACGCCATCCGGATGGAGAGAGATGGTTTTAAAATCTCTGCACGGACCCAAAATTACATTCTGGCATTGGCCGCTTGATTTCCAGCAAACAGTGGACACCATAGTGTCCAAGTTCAAGGGCCTTGCACCATTCAGAGAAAGCTTGACCTACCAAATCACCACATCTAATACTCTTATGATAACTTTTGGTATAAAGCACAACACTTAAGGTATTAAACCAATGTGGTTTTTTTTTTACATAGAGTTGCAGGATTTGTTTGTATTAAAAGAATAGAAGAATACTTCGCACATCTATTTCACAAGACCGATGCGTAGGAGAGTAGGTTAGAAGATGCCCCTACACCAATGTGAAAATACATTTATTCGTAGAATTTCGTTGCTAGACCTATATCAGATAAGGTCTAGCACCGAAACCTCGCAAATACATGTATAGACAGTGTGTAGGAGTTTGGTTGCAACTTTGGTATTAAAAAGGAGCATACCATTTTGTTTTGGTGCAAGTTTAAGCTAATTCTATAGTTTGTTGTGTTCATGGAACTGCTGACCCTCTTCAAAACATGCTCAGTGTCTTCACTCTTGACCCGAGAAACAGTTGACGAAAGGATTGGGCATCGAGAACTGGTTCCAACTTGAAATCGTTTCAAAAATTGATGATCATAGATTCCAAATTTAAGATTCTCAAGTTTTTGTTTCCGTAGCAGCTAGGCGCTTGTTTTGTCGCAGCCATTGAGCACAGTAACCGGCGCAGTAAAGTGTGGCTGAAAAAGCACGGTAGCTGGTAGCTGTTCTGGGGCTTTTGATTGTTCGCCATCTTAGAGGTAGGCACTACTAAATGGACCTTGTGGCAACTTTGTTTTGTCAACAGCCGTTTCCACAGTCAAGAATGGACTTTCAATCTCAAATTTTAAGCCAACATGGGCAGGGATTCTTGCCAGTGCCCAGAAAAATAGAAAATTGACCATCAATAATCCAAACTGGGCAATCTGTGTCTGCAGAGGAAGTTTGTGTGCTACAGTTGAACGCTCCAGATCAGCTACTGAATGGAACTTGCATTGTTTGGTCAACATAATGTAGAGTATTGAATTTGTTTCAAAGCAGTCATTGGCTCCCATTCATTTTTGAAAATAACGGAGCAGACTCCTGAAATTTGAAGCCTTAAAATACTACAGCACGGTTGGCAAAATGGTAAGAAGCAATGGTCCAAATTACTGCCATTTGCAGCTGCCATCAGCAATGCTGAGAAGATAACTGATTGTTTCTGCTTAATAGTGAATTTTTTCCTTCTGCTTTGGTGGTATATGAAATCTCGGTGTCATGCCGATAAAGCAGCCAGCGGAACAAATTGAATACTGGGTAATAAAGGAGGGAGAAGTCGTGGTAACAACCACACTAAGTAGCATTGTGGGAGTAAACATCTCCGACTTGATGACCATTTTGCTACTGCGGTGACACTACACTGTTCATAAAGTCTTGTGTGTGTCTCCTGGAGGCTGCCTCTAGTGGGACATTACACTAGAGACAGCCTCCACTAATCAATTTCCTTTCTGCGGGACACCTTAGATGTGGATCTGACACAGTGGCATCAATGAAACAGCATGTCATAAAAACCTAGCCTAATCTTAATCCTTAATCCTTCATTCAAGTTCAAATTCACAGCACGCTCAGGGCGACAATTCCTTAAAGAGGAGGAAGCGCGGCAGGCCAATAAACCTGCCCAACCCGTGGAACAACAACACACTGAAACGGTCCTCTTTCCTCAGGTGCTTTTCCGAATAAACAGATCTTTTCTAGTAATTAGCCTTGAGTCATTCTGTGGGCAGAGAGGCTCTAACTATCTGGAGCCGGTGTGAAGTAAGACGACACATTTCACACCAGGAGATGTGTCATCATCACTTCAGGGCTAAAGGGTTTAACGGCTAGAAAAACACACAAGAACAAATGCTGCCTTCAAGTGCTGTCAAAAATGGGGTATTATCGACTGAGGAGCAAACACAAACAAAGCAAAGTAATAGTACACAGGCTTGAGCAACTCTGAAATTTCCGTGATACTCCAGATGTTAAGTGCCTCTTACACAACAAACGTGCTGCTTCAGTTCCATTATAGACAACTAGAGAAAACCAAATCATAGTTTAATACTGTACCAGTTTTGTTATTATTTTCAGGTACTGGAAAACGTACTGTATGTTTTCAATTCAATTTTCGTAAAAAAAACTAACAAAAAAAACATTGAAAACGTAAAGCATGGAAAGCGTAAAAAAGCTTCTACAGAGCCCAAAAAAATTGTTAAATAACAGAAAATGTTCTGTATTTTTACCGTAGCTACAGACAACATTTCGGTTTTTAGTTACATAGTCCAGGTAATGAGCTGTCAGAACTTTTTGCTTGTGTGTATGCTTGTGTTAAGCACTTTCCAAGGGAATGAATGTAAACCAGGTTGTAGCTGGAAACCTGCATGCTAAGACGACTATTAAAACATATTGCAGGTCTAGCAGCTGGGAGCTCTGTGGCTAAGCTAACAATGCTAGACAGGCCAGCAGATGGAGGCCAGATGAGGCTTTGAAGAGGAGATAATTATCCTGCACCGCACCCAGACACTGTGTGCCCAGCACACCGCCCAATGACATCAATCTTCTTCTGACAGGGAGATGAAGGAAGTGCGTGGGTGTGTGTGAGTGCACGTGCCGTTATAGGTGAAGGACAGGTGAGAAGATTGGAGCAAACCGCCCATGCCTGCGCACGCTGCCCTCAATTGCTCTTCAAAACCTCCTACTTGTGAGCTCAGAAGTCGTAAAGTACGACTTACATCACATTTCAAGGCTCTTTTTGGAGAATAAAAACAACATGGACATGCAATTGTTTGAGTCAATTAATTGTACAGCAAAAACATTTTGAAAGTACCAAAAAGTTAAAAATGTCTGGAAGACATGATTTCTATTCCAACCTGTGGCCCTTTGCTGCATGTCATTCCCCCTCTCTCTCCCCATTTCCTGTCTAAGAAAGGCCTAAAATGGCCATAAAAATGTAATACAAAGTTCAATACAATCAACGTAGGTGGTTGTTTGTTAATTTCTTTTCAAATAGCAAACAAAGTACGATAAAAAAAAAACAGCACACTGTATATTGTAGATGTATCAAAGTAGTCCAACTGCTGTGAATTCTATTGAGACTGAGGGCCCTATCTTGCCCCCGGTGCATCGCAATACCTGACGCAAGTGTCTTTTCTAGTTTAAGACCGACGCAGTTGTTTTTCCCAATTTCCCAACTTCCCAACCAGCGCCCATGTCGTTTAAATAGCGAATGCACCTGCGCCCATCTGTGCGCCCATGGGCATGCTGGTCTTCCAGGGAGGTGTGTTCAGGTGCATTCTTGGCATATTGCTATCTTGAGGCAGCGGAAAGTGATGGCACCATTGACCAACAAAAACCTGGTCTAAAGTCAGTAGCGCAGAATTTCATTGTTAGTTTAACAGCGCATTAGTAAAAATGCGCCTAGGCTCGTGCACAGCGCGCGCACACTATGCTTGTTACACACACACACACACACACACACACACACACACACACACACACACACACACACACACACACACAAACAGAAGATTAAAAATATTACAATGTGAAATTGAATTATGATATGATCTGCTAGCGTGTGTTCACTTCACGTACGAGCAGATTAGTTTCTTCTCCTGAAAATCTCTCCTTCCTGCTTAGCAAATCCGCCATCATGATAGCAATGTGCCAAGGTCCAAACGTGCCTGGCTTTTAAAGGGAATGGGAGATGACACTCCGATTGGTTTATTGCAGGTTACGCCCAAAACACACCTATGATTAATTAAGTACTGGGTACAACCCCTTTGAACCATGCGCCTGGCGCACAGACCCTTTTTTCCTCCGTTAAACTAGCAAAAGTGGATTCGTACACGCCCTAAACGCACCTGCGCCAGGCGCTTCACGCCGATGCTCCTAGATCGTTAAAATAGGGCCCGGAATCTTTAATGGAAAAACTATTTTTAGTTTTTGTTTAATGAATTAAAGTCCTATTCATATCTGTTATTGTTATTTATCATTTCTGTCTGTTTCCCTGAACTGAACTGATCTGATCTGTTCTTACAGGAAAAAAGCATATGAGGTCTCTACAGGAAGAGACAGAATATAAATAGGAACTTATTAACTACGCTGGCGCTTCTTCCTCTCTCTCTCTCTCTCCGTTTACAGTATTTCTATGGACGACATACCGAGTCCCTGCCCGCCTCAGTCTTTGCAGAGCCATTATCTTCCTTTAACTGCACTGTTTATACAACACCAATAAAACGTTACATAGCTCTGTCTCTCCCTCATTTGTCATCAATCTCCCCTGCTTCCAGTGCCATCACTCTGCTGTGAATCCATTTCCTACAACAGTGCTGGTCTGTGGGGGGAAAAAGCTGGGCTTCATTTCGCTACAGGCAGACAGCGCTGCAGTGTATCATTAACAGACATAATGACTGTGTGCTGTTTGGGCACAAACAGCTTGCTCAATTCACAGATAATATTATTTGTCACATCGCAATCCAGCCTGAAGGGATGTGGCCATGTTATGATTGGACAGAGCAGAAGATCTCGTTTTTTAAACCATGCGTTTAAAATCCGTTTTTTTATCCATTTCAGCCACCAGGGGGGCACCTACCCCTGCCCCACAGCAAACTCATGGGTCAGACCCATCTGGTAGCGGGGGCCGAGACTAAGAGCTACATGGAAAAATATGCACCAAACAAGCCACTTTGAAATTTTTCTGTTTCATGAATACAAATGTTGGATGACCCTCCCCTCAATAAAGAATAAAAAGACATGACCCTCCCCTATTTTCCTCCGGTGGTCCATTCCATAAATACCGAACGGTCCCTTAGAGCCCAAAAGGACATCAACATAGCCAGCATCTAACGTTAGCTACTCCGCTGCGCTGTGGAGTAATGTCTGGCTACGTGAGACAAGCGTCAAGCAACATTGTTAGATGCTGCGTTCTCAACCTGGCAACCTCCGTAAACTTCTCTCTCCAGTATTTTTAATTTGGAGTGCGCTAACTATTTCACACACTAGCTGTCAGTATTACATATTGCACCTTTAAAGCTGGTTCACTTGAAGATCAGCGAGAGCACATGCCAGGAGTTGAGTTGTCATTAAAACCAGGCGATTTTTTTCTCCAGTCCAGCTCAGTGCTCACTCCACAATACACATGGAGAACAATGAGGGCAAAACAGCATCAATGATCTGTTTTAACCAAATATCCTCTGGCCCAGCTCAGCTAAAAACACAAAAACACAGAATCCATCAGCACGTTAGTGTGTCGTTCACTACCAAGCCCGTTTGTAACCGATTATCTTCACTTCACCTGTTAAACTGACCTTAACAGCTTAGATCAGGGATCTTCAACAGGGGGTCCGGGACCCCTGGGGGGGGTCCTCAGAGTCAATACAGGGGGGCCTCAAAATTAATATATATTAGGGGGTCCCTGCTCCGTCTCTCTTTCAATTAAGTGGTCCTTGGCTTAAAAAACGTTGAAGACCCCTGGCTTAGATAACAGACACTCGACTGTCCTGTCGTTATTACAGACGTGACCTAACCACAAACAGTTGACTTGTTCATGGACCCCTTGGAATGGATATTTGGGGTTATTTATGGCATTGATGGGGTACTGAATGTATAATAATGATAAGGACTTTATTTAATTTTATAAATACTTTGGCCACTTTTTCTCCTCATATTAGCTATGGCTGAGATATTAACCAAAGCAAGTCCATCAATGTTTGTATATGCAGACGATGTGTGTGTTTGCATGTACATGTATGTCCAAATACACCACAGTGTATTTGATGATACATTTATGGAAAACATCTTCTACCTTCTCCTACCTTCCTGCTGTTTTTCCATTCATACTTTGTACACAAGGCTGCTTCCATCTGTACTTCTGGTTTATTTCAGGAAGGAAAAAGGAAAATAAATTACACACAATTTTGGTTGTTTTGACCTGAATTGGAATGAAAGCTTTCACACCAGCCTAAAAACGTCACTACTGTTACTACTAATGATACATTTCACACTTTGTTACCCCCCCACAGCAGTACAGCACATGCAGGGAGGCTCCACTAAAAGACACCAGAGTAAAGTAAATTTACAGCAACACAAATTCCTTCTTTTCTACCTCTTTCTGTACCTTCTTTTCTCTATTTCCACTAATATTCAGACCATCCAGAGTGAGTCATCCATCCTTGTTAAGAGACTCGTTATAGGAAACTAACCCCGCCCTGCCCCCGGCCGGCAGCCGTGATTGTGTGTGTGTGTGTGTGTGTGTGTGTGTGTGTGTGTGTGTGTGTGTGTGTGTGTGTGTGTGTGTGTGTGTGTTGTAGGGGGTAATTAAGGTAATTAGCTCAGGATATCAACACCGTCAACCATCTCCAGGCGAGAGAGGGAGTCTATCAAAGGTTGAGATAATTAATGAAACGCATAAAAGCCTTTCTCCCAGAGCGCCGGCTGCTTACAAAGCACATTCAGGTCACATTTAGACTACAATAACCGAACCAAAGTTGTTCAGCTCGTGTTTTCGCTCTCTGTGTATTTTGCGCTATTTAAGTTGTTTACGGGGAGATTAGGCCGGCAGTAGGGCTGGGTACCGAATTCGATGCTTTTTGGGCGCCGACCAAATCGCCTCCTTAGTATCATGTATCAAAAAAATGCCTCGTCATTCGACACCAAATTACAATACCGTACATCAATACAACTAATTTTCATTTTCTCCTACTTGCCTACTGTATGTTTTACTTCTTAATTTTTTTTCTCTTTAGTTACTTTGCATATTCATATTAATTATACAAAATATGACGAATAATCTATGATGTATTAAAGTGGATAAAGTGGAGACTTTATTGATCCGGGGGTGAAATTCACAAGCTACCTGCCAAGTCAAACTTCCGCTGTTTTTTTGGTGAGTAACTCAAAAGTAATGCAAAAGTAGTAGTAGTAATAGTATTGTAATATAACGAATTACTCTCAAATGACAGTAACTAATAATCTATAATGTATTACATTTTGGAAGTAACTTGCCCAACACTGGTGATTGGCCGTCTAATGTTACACGTCGTAGGGGCACGCAGGAAAAACTTGACGTTACACAGAGACGGGGCTCCATAGTCGGAGCTAGGGCTGGGCCAGGCACGGCCCGGTTACCGGTTTTGAGGTATACCGCGGTTTGAAAAAGTCATTGTTTCAACACCACTAAAATTGACCGTCATACTGTTTTGTTTTTTTGCCCAGACATTTCAAAATAAAACATTTTAAAGCTCTAATTGCAATACCGTGAAACCGTGATATTTTTGCTGAAGGTTTATCATACCGCCAGAATCTCATACCGGCACATGCCTAGGTTGGGCAATATATCGATATCATATCGATATCGCGATATGAGGCTAGATATCGTCTTAGATTCTGGATATCGTAATATGGCTTCGGTGTCATCTTGTCCTGGTTTTAAAGGCTGCATTACAGTAAATTTATGTCATTTTCTGAACTTACCAGACTGTTCTGTCTGTTCTATTATTTGCCTTTAATCACTTAGCGATTATATCCACATTACTGATGATTTTCTAAAATCTGTGAACATATTTTGTAAAAGCAATAATTGTCGACCATACATTATTGTCGCAATATAGTAGATATCGAGATATTTGGTCAAAAATATCTGATTTTCTTCACATCGCCCAGCCCTAGTAGGAGTTAAAAATTAAAAAAAAGATTTTTGCCGTAAATTGTGTTTTTGTTCAAATGGATTTTATGAAATTGGTATCGCAAAAAGTATCGTTCAGGAACCGGTATCAAAGTCACGGTATCGGTAATCGAAAATGTTGAACGAGACATTCGTCTCTGAGACAGTTTCTGCGACAATACCAGTTCTGCTGCTGAATGAAACTTCTTCACTCCAGATTTCTAAATGTCAGAAAAGGAAAGTCCTTGCCGGGCTCACGGCTGCGAAGAAAATGGTGGCGGTGCGCTGGAAGCCCCCACACACTTTGGCCATTAAGCAATGGCTTCTGACCTTTCTAGACATAGTTTATATGGAACTTTCAACAGCTCGCATCA